>NW_011889225.1:1184906-1187875 GCF_000151845.1 Pteropus vampyrus | reverse complement strand
TTTGGAGTCACACAGACCTAACTTAAATCTCAGGTCCTCTTCTTACCTGCTAGGTGACCGCAGGCAAGTTGACCTGAGCCTCAACTTCTGTATCTGTAAAATGGGAATAATACCTAGTTTTCATAGCACTGGAACGAATTAAGTGAGATAATATATTGAAGGTTCTTGACATAGTACCTGGTACACACATAAGCATTTAGCAAATGGTAATTATTTTAATTATGTTGCAGGGCAGTGGTCCAACAATCTCCTAAATCATTTAAGTAACCAGACTGTGAAGCAAAAGGAAGGTATTTCGAAGTAATCCCATAACTTAACATTATTTCATGAAACATTCACATTTAGGCTCACATGGTGGCACAATAAGAATTCAATGATTATAAACAAGATGATGTAGTAAAAAGAGAAACCAAGTGTGCTATTGGAAATGACATTACAACTCCTTCGAAACTAATTTATAAAGAGGCTTGAATGTATGATTCTAACCGGAAAAAGTCAAAGTGAGATTGCCTTTGACACCACATCAATGGAAGCTAAAAAATTTTTAAAGATGTCCTTGGTGCTTTCCAAAACATCTGCCTGCATTATTGTGTCCACTTTTAACTCCTTTTCATGATATAAAATTTTATGGTTATGACTTAAAATAGGAAGTTATGGTGATTTTATATTGTAGCAACTGCCAGAACTCCCTTTTCTGCATGATTCTGGGTTAGGGTTGGCAGCAAGAGAACTCTGTATGGCATGTGGAAGGTGGAAATGAAACAGCAGGCAGATTTACATTCAGATGGTTGGCATAAGGTCAGATACTGCTGCAGCTCACTCATCATGGATCTGTTGGCTCACCCATTGGTATGAGGCAGAAGCCAGCTCCTCCAGCTCCTACTGAATCTCTTGGGGTAGTAGCTTGGCCCACACCTTCTACGAATCTTTAGCCGAGTTCATGTGTAACTTCAGCTCTTCTCCGGGCACCGGCTTACATTATGGAAGTTAGAGCCTTGTAGGCAATGACACACCAAAATGAGTCCAAGTGAGAAATGGATGGTTCCACTTTGTCCTTGCAGGTTTCAGCTCATCATTACCCGCTCATACTTCACATCTATCTTCCCATCCCTAAGGCTGGCCTTACTGACTTCACAACCAGCAAGACTGCTTAACCAGCTCCCATGATCATGTGAAGACTAATCCCTAAAATAAATCCCTTATATCAGACTGAACTCTAATCAACATCCAGTGCTGTTCCAGATAAACAGAAACTTAAAGGTCGGTTCTCTGAATTGCTTCTAGGCCACCTGGAATTGGGTCTCTGATTTGATTAAAGATATTAATGATCCTTGTCTGCAGTGATAAAAGTGACAATGCTATTCCATGGCATGTAGTAAAGTTATTTAAATTATAATCTATAGACAGCAGTAATTAAGTATCTAGAGGACAGACTCTGGGTGACCAAATATTTCCTGTCACAGATTTTGGTGAAAATAATGGGGTTAATTGGTTGCTTCAAAGTATGCTGGAGAAATTGAGAAGTGCAGGATTTGTATAAAAGGACTTCGAAGTTTCTGATTATCCTAAAAGAAATTTTATCTCCAGTAGCTACAAGACCAAGATTACTGAATACAAACCCAAAGTCTAAATCCTGCAGGTGGCTGAAATACAGTGCAAATTAAATTCCTGACTTTGCAGAAACTTATATTGAAGTCACAACATTGATTAGGAAGGAGTGAGACTAAAATTGGGATGGGAACATCTGGGCAGATTCCCATGAAGCAGGGACCTTGAGTCATTAAATTCTGCCAAGTGTCTTTTACCTTTCCTCCCCTTTCTGAAACGGCCTCCTCCTGCCTAAAATACCTGTAATGGTCTTTCCTGAGGTAGGTGCCTTATGAGAGATTGCTAATCTTCCTAAGAATCACACCCCCACCCCCATCTCTCAGTGCTTCAAGAAAGCTCTAGAGGATGAGGTACAAAAGTATGACACATGAGAAGACACAAAACACACCAAAAGAGCTGCATTTGCCAATATATATCACCAGAAATGTAGGGAATATATACAGGAATAGATCCAAAAGGTACTAAATTGGGGTGGACAGAATATTGAATGAAGCTAAATTTGTTGGTCTGGACTCAATAAGAAATTCTGGATTTAGTGTACTAAAACAGTGGCCAGGACCAGCTCTTTAGATGGTTGCCAGAAACCAGGCCCTAAAGATGAACATCACAAAGTTGTATAGAATGACACAAGTGTAGATTCCAATGAAGTCGAAGGGTTAGAACTTCCTGGGTATACTTAAAAAGAAGGAATACAGAGGCTTGAAGGAATGGGAGTGCCAGAGTAGATTACCAAGTGGATTGATCATCCATCCATTCTCTTGCTGTCCCCTAGATGATCCAGAGTACACTCCCTTCATCAAGACTACGAGACATACTTTAATTAGGGGAGCCCCAGCATCGCTGAGATCTTGAGTGGCTGTTCTCTGTAAGCCAGGAACAACAGAAGTACTACCTTTGAACTAGACTACCCAAATCAATAAGAAGAATGGATTCTAAGATACAAGGGCTAAATAGTGGCAATTCATGACCAAAGAAAAGGCAGATGTAGTTGCCATAATGGACAACAGAGTAAAAGCAATCATCAGAAGTCAGACCCACAGAGATCTTTGGCATTGGTGAGCTCTGATCATATTCTTGATATGAAAATAAGTTATTTGCAGAGGTAGATTACAAAGTCCTCATTCTGGTAAACATAAGTCTGATTTGAATCATCACAACATAGTCACAGTCCTTCAACCAATTCCCAGACACGAGCCAATTTATAGGCCCAGAGACCCGTGAATAAAGTGAAGGTTGAGGAAAGACTCTACTTACACATCTAAAAATCTATGCAGTAAAGCTTTCCACAAGTCTCCTCCAGATAAACATTATCAGGATAATTGTGTATTGGGAAAAGGAAAATAACTTCTCAGAAATTACCA
>NW_011889225.1:1174003-1184856 GCF_000151845.1 Pteropus vampyrus | reverse complement strand
TTGGCAAAATCTTGAATCAAAAAAGGTTTGTTCAGTAGGGCAGGGAAATAAACTAGACTTTTGCAAGAAGTTTGAATTTTTTCTCAACTGTTTGGTTTTGTCTGGTGAAAATTTAAATATCTTATTTTTCCAAGCACTGATTAATGTTGTTAAAACCATATTTGGAAAAAATAAAGTTTGAATAATAAAAGCTTAATTCAAAAAGACTATAGAACATGGGTAAATGGTCTGCGACAAATTTCCCATGCCACTCAAGGAATACCAGTTTCACTTCTGTGTCTACTGGAAAGGCTGACCCAGGCATAATTTGATTCCATTTTAAAGAAAAAATAAAAAAACTAGCAAAGAAAAAAAAAATAATAAAGAATAAACCTTCTTTATTCCAAGAGGCAGGTGAGGAAGAATCACATTCACTGCTTTTCGCAGAATCAGAATCCTCTAAACACTGCTTTATTCTGTTTGTTAGGATGTTTTTTTTCTGAGTAAGCTCTTGTTGTCTTTCCAGAAGTTCTTGAATTTGAACATTTACTGCATGTAGCTCATTGGATATAGAATCCAATTCCTCAGTTAGAGCTATAGGGGGGAAGAAAAGATATAGTGACTAGACAGTTAAATACAATTTTAGTTTTCCCTACTGGTTTTTGGATATTTCTCACCAACTAAATCACAGCCAAACTTACAGGAGTTCAGCAGAGCGGTTAAGAACATTTGTTTTGGAGTCACACAGACCTAACTTAAATCTCAGGTCCTCTTCTTACCTGCTAGGTGACCGCAGGCAAGTTGACCTGAGCCTCAACTTCTGTATCTGTAAAATGGGAATAATACCTAGTTTTCATAGCACTGGAACGAATTAAGTGAGATAATATATTGAAGGTTCTTGACATAGTACCTGGTACACACATAAGCATTTAACAAATGGTAATTATTTTAATTATGTTGCAGGGCAGTGGTCCAACAATCTCCTAAATCATTTAAGTAACCAGACTGTGAAGCAAAAGGAAGGTATTTCGAAGTAATCCCATAACTTAACATTATTTCATGAAACATTCACATTTAGGCTCACATGGTGGCACAATAAGAATTCAATGATTATAAACAAGATGATGTAGTAAAAAGAGAAACCAAGTGTGCTATTGGAAATGACATTACAACTCCTTCGAAACTAATTTATAAAGAGGCTTGAATGTATGATTCTAACCGGAAAAAGTCAAAGTGAGATTGCCTTTGACACCACATCAATGGAAGCTAAAAAATTTTTAAAGATGTCCTTGGTGCTTTCCAAAACATCTGCCTGCATTATTGTGTCCACTTTTAACTCCTTTTCATGATATAAAATTTTATGGTTATGACTTAAAATAGGAAGTTATGGTGATTTTATATTGTAGCAACTGCCAGAACTCCCTTTTCTGCATGATTCTGGGTTAGGGTTGGCAGCAAGAGAACTCTGTATGGCATGTGGAAGGTGGAAATGAAACAGCAGGCAGATTTACATTCAGATGGTTGGCATAAGGTCAGATACTGCTGCAGCTCACTCATCATGGATCTGTTGGCTCACCCATTGGTATGAGGCAGAAGCCAGCTCCTCCAGCTCCTACTGAATCTCTTGGGGTAGTAGCTTGGCCCACACCTTCTACGAATCTTTAGCCGAGTTCATGTGTAACTTCAGCTCTTCTCCGGGCACCGGCTTACATTATGGAAGTTAGAGCCTTGTAGGCAATGACACACCAAAATGAGTCCAAGTGAGAAATGGATGGTTCCACTTTGTCCTTGCAGGTTTCAGCTCATCATTACCCGCTCATACTTCACATCTATCTTCCCATCCCTAAGGCTGGCCTTACTGACTTCACAACCAGCAAGACTGCTTAACCAGCTCCCATGATCATGTGAAGACTAATCCCTAAAATAAATCCCTTATATCAGACTGAACTCTAATCAACATCCAGTGCTGTTCCAGATAAACAGAAACTTAAAGGTCGGTTCTCTGAATTGCTTCTAGGCCACCTGGAATTGGGTCTCTGATTTGATTAAAGATATTAATGATCCTTGTCTGCAGTGATAAAAGTGACAATGCTATTCCATGGCATGTAGTAAAGTTATTTAAATTATAATCTATAGACAGCAGTAATTAAGTATCTAGAGGACAGACTCTGGGTGACCAAATATTTCCTGTCACAGATTTTGGTGAAAATAATGGGGTTAATTGGTTGCTTCAAAGTATGCTGGAGAAATTGAGAAGTGCAGGATTTGTATAAAAGGACTTCGAAGTTTCTGATTATCCTAAAAGAAATTTTATCTCCAGTAGCTACAAGACCAAGATTACTGAATACAAACCCAAAGTCTAAATCCTGCAGGTGGCTGAAATACAGTGCAAATTAAATTCCTGACTTTGCAGAAACTTATATTGAAGTCACAACATTGATTAGGAAGGAGTGAGACTAAAATTGGGATGGGAACATCTGGGCAGATTCCCATGAAGCAGGGACCTTGAGTCATTAAATTCTGCCAAGTGTCTTTTACCTTTCCTCCCCTTTCTGAAACAGCCTCCTCCTGCCTAAAATACCTGTAATGGTCTTTCCTGAGGTAGGTGCCTTATGAGAGATTGCTAATCTTCCTAAGAATCACACCCCCACCCCCATCTCTCAGTGCTTCAAGAAAGCTCTAGAGGATGAGGTACAAAAGTATGACACATGAGAAGACACAAAACACACCAAAAGAGCTGCATTTGCCAATATATATCACCAGAAATGTAGGGAATATATACAGGAATAGATCCAAAAGGTACTAAATCGGGGTGGACAGAATATTGAATGAAGCTAAATTTGTTGGTCTGGACTCAATAAGAAATTCTGGATTTAGTGTGCTAAAACAGTGGCCAGGACCAGCTCTTTAGATGGTTGCCAGAAACCAGGCCCTAAAGATGAACATCACAAAGTTGTATAGAATGACACAAGTGTAGATTCCAATGAAGTCGAAGGGTTAGAACTTCCGGAAGGAATACAGAGGCTTGAAGGAATGGGAGTGCCGGAGTAGATTACCAAGTGGATTGATCATCCATCCATTCTCTTGCTGTCCCCTAGATGATCCAGAGTACACTCCCTTCATCAAGACTACAAGACATACTTTAATTAGGGGAGCCCCAGCATCGCTGAGATCTTGAGTGGCTGTTCTCTGTAAGCCAGGAACAACAGAAGTACTACCTTTGAACTAGACTACCCAAATCAATAAGAATGGATTCTAAGATACAAGGGCTAAATAGTGGCAATTCATGACCAAAAAGGCAGATGTAGTTGCCATAATGGACAACAGAGTAAAAGCAATCATCAGAAGTCAGACCCACAGAGATCTTTGGCATTGGTGAGCTGATCATATTCTTGATATGAAAATAAGTTATTTGCAGAGGTAGATTACAAAGTCCTCATTCTGGTAAACATAAGTCTGATTTGAATCATCACAACATAGTCACAGTCCTTCAACCAATTCCCAGACACGAGCCAATTTATAGGCCCAGAGACCCGTGAATAAAGTGAAGGTTGAGGAAAGACTCTACTTACACATCTAAAAACCTATGCAGTAAAGCTTTCCACAAGTCTCCTCCAGATAAACATTATCAGGATAATTGTGTATTGGGAAAAGGAAAATAACTTCTCAGAAATTACCAGACATTACTTCTGAGCTGGTAATTCCTGGAGAACTAAAATGCCATGCTGATCCACCAGAGTATGGCCTGAACTTATGCAAGCAAGGTGGTCAGGGCAGTTTAGGCTCAGATCCATCTCGCAGTGGGCTCAGGAGGTCTTCTAACCCACTTTGTGGTTATGTCCCCAGTTCCATAATGTGTAACTAGAGCAGATATATTCAGCAACTGGAAGGTGACTGCTTCTTGGCCACTTTCCTCATGCCAGTAAATCAATAGGCAAAGAAGTGTCACTGTGCTGGCTGAGGTGAGTGATCCTGACTTAAAGGGAAACTGGACTGCTATGAGACTACAGAGATAATGAAGAGTGTATCTAGAATGTAGGGGATCCTTTAGGGTACCTTTTGGTATTCCAATGTCCTGTGACTAAAGTTAATGGAAAACTACAAAAAACAAACATGGGCAAACTACTAAGGCAAGTCCCCACCAGATAAGGATCCATTACTAGGTGAGGTGGTAGCTGAGAGCAAAGGGATATGAAATGGATGGTTGAAGAAGGTACTTTTAAAATTACAGCTATGACCATATGACTACGCGAGAAACAAGAACTGTAATACCTATACACATTTCTTCCTTATTCTGATATTTGTATATAAACCAAGTTTAGCTTTTTTGTCCTTGGTGGGTTTTTGGTTTTTGTCCCTTCTCCTATTCCTCTAAAATCTAAAATAAAATGTGTTTACAGTAGCTAACTTCATATCTCAGGATTTAGGTTAGAGGATTATCAAGGAGGATATGATTCAGAAAAAAGAATAAGCATCACCAAAAGATGAATAGAGAATTTGTGCCCTCTTTCAGGGAGAGGATCAGTGTATATGTAGTTGTATGAGGGATAGCTGTATCATAATAGGCAGAAGCAGATTTTACTATTTCCTTTATTTGGAAATTAAATATGATTAAATTAAAAGAGGAGTCTACGGGCTATGGGTGCCAGGTAGCAAGAAGGAAGTCTGGTGGCTTTGTACTGTGATAACTTAGCTAAGCTAGAACTATATTTCCCAGAATTCCTTCCCTGCATAGTTCTAAGTCAAGGCAAAGAAAACTCTGCCAGGAATTTGGAAGACAAGAGTGAAGCAATGGCCCTATTTTTCATATTTAAGAATGTCAGGGCTGGTGACCTCATTGGCATGGGGCAGCAGCTGGTCCCACAACTCCAGCTGCTTCTAGATATCCTTGGGGAAATAGCAGGGCCTGCGGCTCCTCCAGATTCTGTTAGTTCTCCTCCTTCAGCTTCTCTGAACCCTCAGCCAGTTTCATGCAACTCCACGTGGAAGTACAACAGCTCTTTGACATGTCTCCTGCATCATCCAAGTTGAAGGCTTTGAGGCAATGAGAGACTAATACAGGTTCTGGTAAGAAACAGAAATTCATCAAACAAGTAGCAGATCTTTTTGCATTCTCCACCACATATTCATATTCTCTTCCCAACTGCTGGCTCTCCCAACTTCATGCCCAGTTCCAGACACACAGGCAATGTACATAAAAAGTTTAACCACTTCCCATAATCACATAAGGGTTAATCCCTATAGCAAATTCCCTATATCACTCAGTGCCTCTTGATCAAACCCTACCTGACAGAGATGTTAATGTCAACCCACGCTACAAAGTCAGTATCTTTGTACCATAGCCAAATCCTGATTGACTAAGAATATAAGTAGAGCTAGCTGTAATAAATCAGGGCACGTTAATGTTTTTGTTCAAAATTATACCATCTCCAATGCTGGCATGTACAACATGAGACTTTTACCACAGAAGATGAGATTGAAAAGTCAAGCGAATGATTTTGACAATCCGTAATGAACAGGAATTACAAGTACACAGGGTTTATTAGAGCAGCTATATCTAAAGAGCACAGTGAACTGAGTTAGGATCACACTTCAGTATTCCTAAGCTTACAGCTGATGCATGGGAGGTACCATTCTTCAGAAACAGGACATTTTCTAGTAACATCCAAAACTGAAGTTAACACTGAAAGGAAAGTGATTTGCCATCATGGAAGCCATCTAATACAAAGCAACAAACTGTCTGAAGGCAACTTCAAAGAGGCATTTCAAATATAGTTCAACAAGTGGGTAGAAGAGGTAAATTTATTTGAAAGAGGTACAATATTATGGAAGAAATTATTAAAAGCATCTTTTAAATAAAATGTTTTTCATTGTTCGGTTATTTTGAAATCATATCCCACTAATAAAGCTTGAAGTCTTATTAAGTAGAATAACATATGCAATCCAAAAAGGACCACACTAAACTGAGTTGAAGTTCAGTAACATCTCTTAAATTCTCATTTTAATCTCTAAGTAAAGACTGCTTGGGTTAGCATCTAATATAATTTAAATTGTTACCACTTAGTGTTAATCCTCAGACTGTGAGCATGAGTCATAGCCAAAACTTATGTCACGCTTTTTTATATTAATATTTAAATAAATTCTAAAGTTGTGGGGGTGGGGGCAAGAGGGTCTCATATTAAAAAAAATCATTTATTTAAAGTTTGAAAAGAACTGAATCTTTTCACCTCCTATTAGACCTAGTATGAAGCAAAGGTCATATTCACTAATTCCTAAAAAAGACTGAAAAATAACTGTAAGTTCCTAACCCCTGCCATCCGCCTCTTAATTGAATAGATAGCAAGATCTCACTAATAAGCACAGTACAATCTGATCAAGTTATAGAAACAAATAATGGATGGAAACACACAGACATACCAAGACTATATGCCTGGGAAAGACAGAATGGATGTTTTTCCTTTGCACTTTAAAAACATTTCAAATAACTCCATTTATAGGAATATATATTATTTCTTAAGGAAATAATCAGAGAAGCACACAAAGCTTTCAATTCAAAGATATTCAAGGCAGTATATTTTTTTGTTGTTTTAAAAATGAAAACTGCATAAGAGTTTAACGCTAAAAGATTAAGTGGTATTATTTAATGTCACTTCGAAATAACAAAATACAGTGCACATATTAGAACATTTACAACAAAGAATTTATTTAACAATGTCTATATTCTACATTTACATTGTTTTTAATAACATGTTACAAAACTATATGTACAAAATGTTAAAAATTTTGTTTAAAAATAATAAATTAAATGTTACAGTATTAATCTGAACAGTAAGATTAGAAGTGATTTAAATTTTTTACTTTATAACTTTTAAGTTCCTAGAATTCTATAAAAAAAAAAATATATTCTCCTTGGAACCCTAATGCATTGCTGGTGGGAATATAAAATGGTATACCACTATGGAAAACAGTATGACAATTTCTATTAAACACTGAAATACCATATGACTCAGCAATTCCATTTCTAGGTACATACTTAAGAGAATTAAAAGCAAGGACCCAGATATTTGTACAGCAATGTTCATAGCAACATTATTCACAATAGCCAAAAGGTACAAGCCAAATGTCCACTGACGGACAAATGGATAATCAGAAGGTGGTATATACATACAATGAAAATATTATTCAGCCTTAAAAAGATATATTACAAATGGATGAACCTCAAAGACATTACACTAAGTGAAATAATCTAGACACAAAATACAAATATGGTATGAATATGTATTAACTAAAGTACCTAGAATAGTCAAATTCATAGAGCCAGAAAGCAGAAGTGTTGCCAGTGGTTGCTGGGAAGGGGATAATCAGGAGTTGTTGTTTAATGGAGACAGAGTTTCAGTCTGGGGAGATGAAAAAGTTCTGGAGATGGATATTGGTGATAGATGCACAACAATGTAAATGCCACTGAATTATATACTTAAAAATAGCTAAAATAGTAAATTTTGTAATGTATACTTACTATAATTTTTAAAAATTTGAAAAAACAGCACTTCTATAACCAGAATTTTTAAAACAAATATCTTTAAAATTTATTTTTATTAAGACTTTTATTTAAAGAAATTTAAGGTTCACAGAAAAGTTGAGGGGAAGATAGAGAGAAAAACAAGTATTTTTTTTTTCAAAGACCATGCAATTAGAACTAGAACAGAATGAACAAAATGTAATCATTTCCACTAACCTGAAATAGATGCCATTCTAGAATTGAATTCGAGATCCAAATTTCTTTCTAAAAATGAAATAAAAAATCAGAGCAACAATTTTTTTAAACAGTACAATTACGCCCAGTCAATGATAATGTGTCATGACTAAGCACGAAAAAAGTTAGAAATTATATATTGCAATGACCTTTTAAACAAGGATTACATGGTTTTTACCACATTAACTTTTATGAAAGTTCTTTAGATTTCGGACAGGTATCCAAAGTCACATAGACATATAATAACAAGTACAATGTCAATAACACTTAACAAACATCTACCAGATACAAAGTGATGTAGCAAAAAAGAGCAAAGATTTGAAGTTAAAAAGTTAGCACTAAATTATTGTGATTTCAGCAAAGTTTAATACCCTGTTCCTCTCAGCCTTTTCCCCAACTTGTAAAATTTGGATGATAGAACCTATCTTATAAATAACAAATTGGATAGATTCAAATGTCCCAGGTTAAGCGAAATCCATCAACATAAATATTCAAATTAATCATTTGACATTTTATTCAATTCTTGCTTTAAAGTGTTACAATTAAGGTTTAATCTTAAAGAAATTATAGTCTGGGGGGGTTAAATTTCAGAAAGAGAGAACCTGAAAATATCAGAAGTGGGAGGGGGGAAACATAGTTTTATAAAGGAACTCTAAATACCTATGAATGACTAAAATAAGAGTACATAGGAGCAAATGGAAGTAGATGAGGCTTGAGGGTAGAAACTTTATATTTCCCATAATCCTCATGAACACCTCTCCTAATTGTGATATGGGCAGTCAACATTTTCTAAAACTAATTTAGAATGTTCCCCAAAGGTAGCTTCATCATGCTCCCACCCTTACCCAGACTGCCAACTTTATGCTCTTCCTAATGTAGAATTCTGAAGCCACGACTAGGCTGGAAAGACAGGCAGGGTCTTCTTTATCTTGCTAAGGAGTTTGGAATGGCCATATCACTAAACGATATTTAAGTAGAGTAAACCAAGGACTTCTAATTCTTTATCTTCATAAACATCTCTTCACTTCAAGGATATACAGTTCTCCTTCTCTAGACTGTAAGGTTCTCCCACAGGGAAGGGGTTGAGTCTCTTCAGCTCTGTATTCATGTAGCCTAGCAAAGTGCCTTGCAAACAGTGCAGAATCTGGTTTGCTGAGATTGAAAGCAGAGGTTAACTCTGACTTTGTGAAAGAATATAATCTATAACCATTTCCTCCCACTATATGGGGTTTACTTCTTTGAATATACTGTTTAAAAACCGCTCATAAATTCTTTCCCCAAATAACATGATTTAATATTAAGATATCTCAATATAAAATATGTTCAGAAATTGAGCTATAGCAGGTCAGTCTTAAGTATAGTCAGTCTTAAGTATAGTTAGGCACTGTTAAAATCAAAAACAGAGACTAGCCTTGAAAACTCTGAGCAGACAAAACCAGTTTAGTCAAGCAAGCAAAGCTTAATTTAGCTTGTTTTGTAAAAACCAACTTAACCTGGGGTGTTTCTCATTTATGCCTCTGGAAATCATAAGTGAAAAATTAAACCATCTCCCAAGGTTGATCCGAGATAACAACTAATCAATTCCCTATCATTTAAGAAAATGTTAATCCTATAACCAATCACTATGAAGGCAGCCACTGCCTTCTCACTGTATAAGCTGCTTTAACAATATACCCCTGAGCCTCATTAGTTTGAGTGCTCCCGGTTCGAGAACTGTCTCTTTGAATCTTCACTAATTACTACTTCCGTGATTCCTTGGTTTTATTTCTACTGTTTCTTAATTTTTGACAGCATCCACAGGAAATATTTTAGTGTCACACTCAGTCATCAATGCCAGAGGAAATGTCACTGAGATACCACAAGTTAAATAAGACACATGTCCCCCCTCTTCCCGCCACCTGCGTTTAGAGGCAACGGTAATTTAATAATACTTTCCCTTACGCTTGGATATCCCCAGTGGCTTCCCAATAAATGGTTGTTGCCAATAAACGGGTTTTGGTGACAGGGCATCCTGCATGGAAAGGGCTGGCGATGAAAAAAAAAAAAAAAAAAAAAAAAAAAAAAAAAAAAAACTGGTTGGCAAATGAACGTGACCCTGTAGGCCCAAGTTAGGCCATTAGAGCTGGGCGATGATTAACGCCCTTGTTTCTCCTCTGCCAATGTTTTGGTGGAAGGAAGTGATCTGCTAAAGAGTGACCCCGCGGTCAGACAGGAAAAGAATCAGCCCTTTCAAAGTGGTAACAGGAGTTATCCCAGAACGTCTCCACAAAAGAATCAAAGACGCCCCCCGACCCCGGCCTCCCCGGTATCCTCACTCTCAGATTCCAAAGTGCCCCAAACTCAGAACCTCTACTCACGGCTTTCAGCTGCCCTCCAATAAAAACTTCCCGCCAACAGCCTCTCCTTTTTCCCGAGCCAGGAGCATCCACCCTTCCGGGTCGGTCCGTTCAACCAATTGCAAGTAACATCTTTCTCTAATTGGTCAAGGGGTGTGGCCAGCAGCGCGTCACTGAACAAGACTATAGGTTATTGGTTGATATTGGGAGCGGGTTTAGCCAATGAGAATTAGTCTTGAAGCTGGGGTGGGGGTGGCTGCGTGTTTCCGGAAGACGTGGCGGCTCTTGCCTGAGCTGTTTCCAGGCTTCATTACTCTCGACTTTGCTTCACACCCTGGCCTCCTCGAGGTGCTGTCGTCGTTGCCCTCACCGCTGCAGTCATGATCTCCTTAACGGACACCCAGAGTAAGCACCTGCCTCGGAGTCCCCGCCTCGAACCTTGTACACCCCTTGCTCGGGCTGGGTCTCGCCCACCGCCCTTCCGCCCAGGTCAATGAATGAAGCTTCGCGTTGGCAGCGGCGGCCTGCGAAACTGAGTTAGGACTGCGGTGACCTGGAGGGTTGCCTTGAGGGAGAGAGGGCTGGACTTGCAGTGGCGACCTAGCCTGGGTGGAGACTGGAGACGCCTCTGTGGGGTCTGGAGACGCCGGGGCTGGGGAGGTGGAGCTTTCGCTGAGGGTCTGTCTGACACGAGGGTCGCGCCGCTCTCTCATCCCTAGTGAGATGGGCACTTTGTTCTTGCGGACAGCCAAAAGAGAAAGTTTGATGTGCAGTGTCCGCGGCCC
>NW_011889225.1:1159361-1172418 GCF_000151845.1 Pteropus vampyrus | reverse complement strand
TATTACTCTTCCTATCTGAGTCTATGATTATTACCTAGATAAAAATATGAATTATTTACTTTGTGCATAATTATTCTTTTCTATTGAAGATTTATTATAGGGACAAATGCATGATTTATATCCCTCCAAAAAACTAAAACAAGGAAGCTAGGTTGGAATATGGGCAGAATGGGAAGCATTCTCCTCACTTCATTAAATTGATGAGAATGATGAAATTATGCTCTTTGCTGCTATTCTGCCAAATCTTTTAGGTAGGACAGTAGATTGGAACATAAAATGATTAATGAACCAGAAGCTCTTTGGATTTCAAATGATGTTTTGTGTGTGTGTGTTCAACTGTAGGAATTGGCCATTATTCAAGTGATTTGCCAAGATTATTCCAGGATTCTGATTCTGGGAGAGGGTGACCCAGCAATGATCAGAGTAAATAACAATTCGTGACCATTTTAAGGGTTTCTATAATAGCATTCCCCCCATCCAAAAAAAATAAAAACAACAAGATTTATTGACTGGGGTGGAGTGGGGCAGTTCCTTTGCTACCTCTAAATTTCTACTTTATTATGTCACATATCTTGAAATTCTACCTTTATGTCAGTTGAGTTCTTTATTCTGACATTTTTTATTTTTAAAGGTTATAGAAAGAAAGATATGCTGCTTTAAAATACTTAAAATAAGATACCAAAATGCTAACAGTTACTACCTTTGGATTTAGCATATATTTCCTTATAAAATTTCTACAATAAACTTTTTACTTTAGACAAATTCATTTTATTAGATTGCTTTTATCAGATTGTTATTTAAACACACACACACACCATACGGGCAAGAGGAAATTTGGTTCGGTAGTGCACAAAAGGAAGATAAATTTATTTTACTGAGTGTGATTCTGGTGGTGAGAGGGCAACTGTATGCAGGGCTTTAACAACCAGCAGGCTCATGCATAGGCATAGGGAAGAAGGGAATTCTGGGGATGAGAAAAATGTACAGTGAGGCCATTTTGAGACTTTTGGCTATTCAGATCAGGGAATACTTGGCAACATCATGCCAGTGCCAGTTTTGGCAAAGATATTAAAAAGATCTCCTGCTGGACTACACTGGATAAAATAGTAGGAATGTTTTGGTTTCCATTTTATAGTTATTCAGACTGTGGATCTTGTAGACTGCATTTGAATTCTAGCCTGACTCTGTACCACCACTGCTTGTCCCACCCACCCCACCCCCCACCACCACACACATTTGCTGGCTCTTTGGTCAAGGGTAAGTCACGAATCTCTGTGAGTCCTTGGTGCCCATATGAAATGTAGGGCTGGTGCTACTTTTTTACCTCACAATTTTATTAAAGCAATTACAGTGTATTTGTATAAACATTCGTTAAATGTAAAACAATATTCAGACATTATCCTTTTTCACTGAAGTCAATTTCTAATAGTTCTACTAATATCTACTTAGTTATATTAGATAACAAATTAATATTAAACCTAAATCACCCATTCTTTTCATGTGCATATGGAATATTAATCAAAATTAAGCTAAGAGTATTTCTCAACATTTTAGATAATTGAACTCATTTACAGTATGTTCTCTGAACACAGTGGAAATAAACTAGGAAAAATGTTGAGAAAAGATAACTAGAAAATTCTCAACTACTTGTTTAATAAAATAGAATATATCTGGAAGGAAAAAAAAAAAATTGAATCACCTAAAGATGCTTCCCCCAGAAGTACAGTATACTCTGATGACCTTGAGCTTTATTTAACCAAACATACTAAACCTGAAAAAAATTCTGTGGGGAGCAGTATGGCATAATGGTTAATTACACAGATTTTGGATTCAAATAGACCAGTTCAAATGCTTAACCAGAAGTATGACTTCAGACAAACTAAGTCAATTCTCTAACGCTCAATTTCCTGCATCTCTAAAACAATGTAAAGATACTTACCTTGCAATAGCATTGAGAGGGTTAAGTTATGTAAGGTATGTAAAGTATCTCTTAATGGCTATTTCATGTAAATTTTCAATACATAGTAGCTGTATTTCCATATAATTTCCTTTCTGAACAAACATCTCAAAAATTTCTTGTAATCAGAATAATTTGCGAAAGATAGAAATTAGTCATATTCAAATAAGTCAGCAGCCAATGATTAAATCCAAACTACTAAATAGTTATTTAATGGAATTTTACTTGTTCTTATGTGCATATTCTACGAAATTATCTCTGACATCTAAACAGTTAATTTAGTAAATTCTTCTAAGACATGTAAGCATAAAAATATCAATCTCAAATTTTCAGAGGAATTCATGTCTGTGGAATATACTTACCACTGTATTTATAATCAGATACCTGAATGAATAGGACTAACTTTGGGAGAAGAAGGTAACTGGAATGGAAGGCAGTAGTTAACTGTAAATTGAGAAGGTGGAGAATGTAGAAAAATGTATATGATAAAAATTTTCAACTCATCAAAATATTTTACATAGCTTAAAATCTTTTTAAGTAGCTGTGCCCTAGATTTTAGCTTTTTGGAACTAAGGTAAAAAAAAGTTAAGTAACAGATCAGAAATCACTAATAGTGTATTTAAAATTGTGTTTCCAAAATTATGATGATTTCATTGTTTTATGCAGATAGTACTTCTAGGTTAAATAAAGATTGGTGACTATTTCCTGAAAACAAAACTAAAATGATCAGGGAGATGACTTAGTGGATCGTGCTTTCTAGCATTAATGGAAAAATGAAACTGTAATCTTAGAAAGTGATGACTCTTCTGCCTTTACATAAAGGCAATAAAATTATTAGTTTTATATATAAGATGAACATAGACTTCAAAGCTTACATTTTGTCCACCACTGTGTATGCACTTAGAACAATTATCCAGGAGTTGATCAACAATTCTTTGTTTTTTAAATGAAAGAGTAAAAACTCAGAATATTAATATTAGGTAAAACAGTGTTCTTATAAACTTTGGAAAATGATTTCAGGACTCAGACTAAATATCTGAATGGATTCATTGTTTAGATAAATTTGTAGAATAAATCCATAATAAACCATCAAGAAGTTAAAAGTGATGCCTAACTTTTTGAAACTTAACTTTTGAGGAGACAGCTACGTAATTCCCAAAATATTTCCTGTTGCCATTGTGAGAAGCAGTGTAGAAATGAAGTATATTGTATTGTACTGACCTACCATAACATTTCTAATGGGTTAAAGAAGAAATTGATTTTAAGAGGGGAAAGAAGGATCTGTAGATATTGTACATACAAATAATAGCCATATATTATGAAAGGAGATAAATAAATAGTAAAAGTAAAACCATATATTTGTCTGATGCCAGAGGTGTTCTTGAGAGAGAAAAAAATGTATAACCAAAGGTTTAGTATCCTGATTTATCTCTATTATGTTTATGTTTGTAAGAAATGCTCTGTCTCATATAGGGATTAGAAGTTTACCTTCATATTTTAAATTTCAGGGTAACACAAATATAGTGGACAATTTGGTGAGAGGATGGGAGAATAAGGTGAAGTGTTAAAGGAGTACAAATTAGTAATTGATAGTTGGGCACAGGGAGCATGGCAGAGGGAATGCAGTTAGCATTAATATGGTGACTAAATGGAGGGCCAGGGGAGGGAGGGAGCAATTGAGGGAATCATTTTATGAACATTATAAATGTCTGACCAATGTACTGTATACTTGAAACTAATTTAAATAAATAAGTTTATAAAAAAAATTTTTTTCAAGGTAATTTGCTGATGTTAATTTAATTTGTTATAGATCTTAGTGACTGTCATTACAAAGTTAACCTGCAATATGTTGGGAACCTATTTCCTTATATCAACCAAAACTGAAAAATTGTCATACTTACTTTACAGGGATTTTAATGTAACTTTCATTTTTCTCAGCCTTTAACCATGTAATTTATATTGCAGAAATTGGAATGGGATTAACAGGATTTGGAGTGTTTTTCCTGTTCTTTGGAATGATTCTCTTTTTTGACAAAGCACTGTTGGCTATTGGAAATGTAAGTTTTTCAGTATGTATTTTAATTAACTTCAAAAGGAAATTTTAACTACAAATGAATTCTTGCCTGCTATTAAATTTGGGGAAAATAATTCACCATTACTCATGTAAAGAAAGATTCCTATTACATCCTATGTTTCCATCAGGAATTAAACCCATCAGCTTTTTGTTTAAATGTAACTATTTTAATGAGGTTTTTCTAATTCCATGACTCCTCTGTTAAGTGTTTGATATGTGATTTACAATAGATTAAATCAAGGCTGCTTCTAAATAGAACTTCAAAATAGATGACTTGATAGCCCCCATTCTTGGTAAATTTGTTAATATGTTTTGACTTGAAACATCTAAGATTTCACACTCGGTTCAATACCATAAAGTAAAAAGATTTTTTAAAAACAATTAAAGCCTTTTAAAAATATATCTATATTAATAGGTGACTTGTTAAGAAAGGTGTATATTGTTTATTTGGAATGTGTACTCTGTTGTCCATGTGTGGAGGTTGTACTAGAGTTCTAGAAATAAATAATAACTTCTAAGAGGTTAATAAAGTCCCTAAATAATTATTAAATATCTTTTAAAGTATATGTTACCATTGGGCTTTTAATTGGAAATTGGTAAATATAAAGGATAACAAAATTGTTCAAAATCGATGTTTTAATAAATAATAATATAAACAGCATTGGTATTTCAATATGAAGCTTAACCTTAGGCTTAATAAATATTTATGCGAAATAATTTTCACTAAAGAAAGCTAATGAAGAAAGGGAGGTATTGGGGAGTAAAACACGGGGAAAAGAAAGCTTTTAATAGATGACCATTTCTTGTCCAGTGTCTGAAAACATGCAAAATATATGTATTTTTGAGAATATGGCTATATTTTTATTTCTGCTGCCACCAGATATTCTGGAATAAAACTAGAATCCTTTTCCTGGCTTTGCATGGTTTCTTCTTCTATCACTTTGGCCGTATCAGCATTTCTCCCATCCATGCAGCTCCTGTAGCCCGTGGTGGAGTTTTCAGAACCAGCAGTACCTTCCAGTGACATTTATGGCAGCTTCTTTCTTTTGCCTCGCCACTCATCTACTTGACCGAGCCATCTCCATCTAGCTAAACTTGGGAAAACACTGCAGGTGCAAATGTCCCTTAGTAACATCTAATTTTTCCTAATTGTTTATCTCTTTCTCCACTTAATCAAGACACAATGACTAAGAAGAGTGGAATACAATTACAACTTTTACACGCTTAGCCCACTCCTCGGTTCTGCTTCTTGGTGTGCATTTTCTTTGGCCAGTTGCCCATGTTAAAAGCCAGATTTTCTCTTAATATTTAGCTTTGACCTTTTCTAATTTATGTAGTGTGCTTAACTACTTTTTCTATATTGCATTTTCTTTCTCTTCTAGGTTTTATTTGTGGCTGGCTTGGCTTTTGTAATTGGTTTAGAAAGAACATTCAGATTCTTTTTCCAAAAACATAAAATGAAAGCTACGGGATTTTTCCTGGGTGGTGTATTTGTAGTCCTTATTGGTTGGCCTTTGATAGGCATGATCTTCGAAATTTATGGATTCTTTCTCTTGTTCAGGTAAGGCAATCATTTAACTTTTTTCTCTTTCAGTAAGTCAGTATGTCAAGTATTTTCAGTTTAATAAAATTCATTTTGTTGGTCTTTTAAGATACTCTTTATGTTTGCTATTTTCATCAACTAAACAGTGATAGGTTGATACATAGGTAGATCTAGCATTTTACTATGTAGAACCTGATAACTATATAGTTACTGCCACTTGATAACAATTCCTTTAGTGCATATACATATTGAAAAATTTTGCACCAAATACACTATGAGAGATTTTAATCAGTTAATGTTTTCCATGTGCCAGTTCCCAAATAAATAAACAATAGTAGGCATACCATTAAGTAAGGTTGGTTTAAATATTTGTTCAAGAAATGTATATCCTTTGTATTCTATCTTCCAGGCATCAATCATATTACCCACAGGAGACATGAAAATGAATTAAGGGCCAAATCTATTTTAGAGTTTCTCTCATTTCTGAGACATAGATAAAGATACCAATAAGATATAGTAATAATGCCAATATAGGTATATATGCAGAATATTATAGGAACATAATTAAGGAAGAAATCAAATCTTGGGAGAAGTAAAAAATGTTAACAGAAGCTCGAGGTCTCTAAATTTTAACAGGATTCTTTCTTTTTGCTTGGTTAGCAGTTGACTTTAGTAACTGAGAATGTGCAAGTTCTGAGAACTTTTTTCCCTCCCCTAGGGGCTTCTTTCCTGTGGTCATTGGCTTCATTAGAAGAGTGCCAGTCCTTGGCTCGCTCTTGAATTTACCTGGAATTAGATCAGTAAGTATCCTGTATTTAGAAACATAATTTTTAAATCATCAAAATACTCTTCGGTGCTCTTTACGTCTAGAAGTTGGAGTAATTGATACATGATTCATTGATGTTTTTTATTATGATATAACTGGTTGCATCACATAGATCGTGGTTACTTTGAATACCAGAGAAAATAATCATTGCTAAACCTATAATACCTGAAATTTTGTTTCACTGTATTCATTTTTAAAATCGTTCTCTATTTTTTAATGTAACGCAGATTGATATGCTATTCAGCCTTTCTCTTTGAGGGTTCAAGGCACTTTTCAATTGACTTTTATATGATCTCTAATTTTAGAAGCAATAATATAAAAATGGCATCATTATTGGTCATGAATATTTTCTTAGACTGTCTCATCAAATAGGTGCATTAAGACAATTGAATAAAGCATTATTATACTCGGTGTCAGATGATAAAATTCTATTCACAGCTCTATGACTTTAAACAGTCTTGTGAAATCTGTTTTTTCAGGGTGGGCCATCAACTTTCTAAAAGTTGTTTACAGATTTTGTAGATGTTTCTAGAGAGATGGTCCGCAGCATTTATTGAATTCTCAAAGAGCTAAAGGTACCACTATAAGCCTAATTTCATTTCCATCCTCAAGTCAGTTGTTGAGTCAGAACTATACAGCCCAGAACTTAGATATTTGAAGTTACCTTTCTCTCCACCTAAATATACCTTAAAATTCTAATGAATCCATAAGTACTTTTAGAGCAACTTTTAATTTCAGTGTGCCAGTCACCTTTTTATGGTTATATAAAATGTTAGAACCTAGGCTTATAGGGGTATATATTGATTTCATTTGCATTAATCACCAGACTCATACAATAGTCAGTTTATACTTAGAATGGCTTTTGAACTTACTAAACTATCTAGTTATAGAATTGTAATCATTATTTATGCCCCATATTTAAGTATTCTTCAATATTTGCATAAATGGGTGTTCAACACTATAAATTATGTTTCCTATTACTGCTTAAGTAAAAATGTGACTAGTGAAATGAAAGAGTTAGATGATTACTAGATTTTGATAGTATTATAATCACTCTGGTTACATAACTTTTAATAAATATCTCCACTATTTTGTTTCAATATTTGTTTGCATCACCCATTTGGAATGCTGAAGAAAGCCCAATTGCTTTATATTTAGGGTAGGGTAACCAAAGTAAATAACCACTTACATTTAATATGTGTTAAAACTTATATTTAATAATTATAAATTTATGCTTGCATCATTACATCTATTTTTAATGTCATTGCCACTTTCAGTCTATAGTCCAGGAACACATTTAAAGTATTTTTAGTCAATAGCTGTTGTTAATTATTGAACTTAATGGAGTTAAATCTGTTTGTTCAAAGACTACATAGGCCCAGAAGAGATCCACAGTAATGGTCAGTTGAAATATCTTATTGGGTTCATTAATGCATGAATGGCTGACATTTCAGCTTTTTAATTTTTTATTTATTTTTAATTTTTTTGTTAAGCTATCAATTTTAACTTCATTTTCTCCAATTTTTTTTTATTCATTGTGTCACATTTCTCACGTTGCACCCTTAAAGCCATATGTATAACATATCATGCAAAAACAACTTTTAAAAAAAAAAAAATTTTTTAGACACATTTACATGTCAGAAGATGGTGGTGAGTAGTACTGAATTAATCATTGTCAGTCATATCTTAAATTTCCATGAATCTTATAAAGCTGGGGCTTTTAATCAACATTTAAAATGTTGATGTAATGTTTTATAATGCTGTAGGCTTACTTTTAATTGTCCGTTTTTCTTCTTGCAGTTTGTAGATAAAGTTGGAGAAAGCAACAATATGGTATAACAACAAGCGAATTGAAGACTCATTTAAAATATTATATTATTTATAAAATCCTTTGAAGAATATTCAGCACAAAATTAAATTACATGAAATAGCTCGTAATGTTCTTTACAGAAGTTAAAAATGTATACCTACGAAGTACCAACAGCAGTTAGCAAAGAAGCAATGAAAACAGGTGATCTAAGTGATCCGAGAAGTCAGCAAGCAAACTGAAGGAGATGAAATCTATGTTACAATGCATATTGAAACTCTTGAAGGCGATTTTTATTGTTTTTCCACAATGTGCGAAACACAGCCATCTTTAGAGAACTATGGTGCCTGTTTCTTTTTATTTTGAAGGTGCAGGAGCACCCATAGGCAGTTGCTTTTTTAGAAATGTCCTCTGCAGTGGCAAAAATATTTCCAGTCACGCTGTGTCCCCGAAAGTGATGCATGAGTTAGATTGGATTATGTCATTTTAATATATTAAAAACAAGGAAAACCCAGGTTTGATGTATGAATCACTTTTTTTTTTTTTTGTAAACGTATGGTTAAAATAAAACTTGTGATTCTGCTGAACTTAGTATTTTAAAGCCAGATGAAAATCAGAACTAGATGTTCTCCGTTGGAATATGCAAAGGTCATTCTTTACTAGGTTTTAGTTTCTAAATTATAGCTGACTGAGCATTTCTTTGGTCAGCAACACACTCTGGAGTAACTTACTTCTTGGGAGTCTAACCTAAGACTTATCTGTATCATTCATTACATGCAGGCATTTAAACAAAACGCATTCTTGACCCTTAAGTAGTCTGTTACATAGCTTGTTTCATTGAAGTCTTTTATTTAAGATGCTAAATGATTCAAACCAAATGGATTTTCTACATCATGTTTTCTTTTTTCTTTTTTTATTTTAACCGTGGTTTATTATTGTGTTTTTCACAAACTAAAATAACTAACTTTATTGGTAATGTACTCTAAGATGTAACATATTAAAAGGTTAAACATAGCTATTTTTAAGGGCTATTCATGTAAACTGAGTTTTCCCTTATTTTCAGCTTTTTCATAACATAAAAATCCATATGGATGATGTATGCTTCATGTGATCACTCTTCATCTTGAGTTCATGGAGGAAATATCTGAATTCACATGCTGAGGTGATTTTACTGTAATTAAACTGGTTATAGTTTCTTAAAAACACTACACTAAAAAAAATGTTTTTTTTCCCTACCATTGCTGCTTGAAAGAAACAGTAAGAAAGAGTGGTTGTTTCTTCATTAGCAGTTTTCCAGGTTGCAGCTTTTGTAGTAAATATAGGAACACATTTCAATAGCCATAGTACTATTTGTTTTATCGCTAGTGATTGCACTGACTTTTTTTAACAGTTGCAAAGCTTTTTAATGCATAAAATCATAATTGAAATTCATAATTTTTATTTACAAACATGTCTACAAAATACATTGCAGCCCATGTTAGTTTTAGTTAAATCTCTTGATGCACAGAGAACTCCCAAGCTTGCTCATTTAAAGAAGGAAAGTCTTTGGTAGATAGTCTAACGGTTCAGTCTTGTGGATTACTGTCTTTTGATGCTGGCATTTAACCATGACATAATCTGTGAAAAAAATAGATGATATTGACAAAATGAGACTACTACCTCAATAGTTCATGGAATAATAAGAGACCTAGTGTTGTATCTAATGTTATTCAAAAGAGTAATATCCTCACTTGGAGAGTGTCAAATATATACCTGTTTTGGGGATTGACTTATACAAGTTGCCCTGTAAGATTCTGTTATACATATTTTTGACTGACCCATATTATTTAAAATGGCTAGCTAATTCTACCTTTTGAGCAAGAACAGAATCTGTTAATGCAAGGAACATCTGTATTATTTAACTCCTTTGTAGACATGAATTTCTATCAAAATGTTCTTTGCACTGTAACAGAGATCTCTTTTTCAACAGTCTTATTATCAAGCAGAAGTGTGAAAGATTAGCTAATCTCCCGATCCTTAGTAAGACTGAGAGGCTGGAGCAGTTCTCGGTTTTAAACGAGTCTATGGTTAATCTCAAATGTGAGTTTGGGACTGCATAGCAGCATTGTATATTTCTTATTCAGGACCATTGATGAGGCGCTATTTTTAAACATATTAGTCCTCTGACTAAAAGGAGTACCATTTCTTTCAGTTTTTCTAAAAAGTATTGTTTCTTTTCCAAAATTAGCAGTCTTAGTGAAAAAAACAAAAAGCATTGATTATTGCTATGAAGATGGAAGAAAAAGTCTAATTCTACTTAGCCTTAAGCGTTTCTGGCATTGTTCAAATATATTTTCTGTAACAGAAACCTATTTGGAATGTTTTTCTTTTCCCCTTATAAATTGTAATTCCTGAAATACTGCTGCTTAAAAAGTCTCACAGTCAGATTATATGATCTAACAATTGAATATTGTAAATACACTTGTCTTACCTCTCAATAAAAGGGTACTTTTCTATTAATTGGTGGTTGTCTTAGTGAACTCGGGCTGCTCTAATGAAATTCCATGGACTGGCTTAAACAATAGACATTTATTACAGTTCTGGATGCAAGGAAATTCGAAATCAAAGTGCTGGCAGATTTAGTTCCTGATGAGGACCCTTTCTATGGCCTGTAGATGGCTACCTTCCCACTGGGTCCTTGCATAGTAGGTAGAGTGAGAGCAATTGAACTCTGGTCTTTCTTTGTCTTCTTCCAAAGATACTAATAGAGGGCCCCACCATCTAAACCTAATTACCTAATTACCTAATTACCCCCGTCATCTAAACCTAATTACCTCCGAAGACCCCACCTCCATCATATTGGATGTTACATCTTCGACATAAGAATTTTGGAGGGTTACAATTAAGTCCATAACATCAGTCAAATATATCTTTATTATGAAATTCTAAAAATTATTTTAGCAATAACCCACCTTATTTTTAAAAAATTAGCCTTATGTGCAGTTTTTTAAATAAAATTGTCATCATTTTTTATTTCCAAATTATATGACTATAATAAGTAGAAATGGATTTCAGGTACACCATAAAAGTAGGCAGTGAGTTTAGAAATTAGTAGAACAATGCTTAAATATTTTTTCTCAAGATGGAAGTAATATATAATACTTAAGTATTTGTGACTTAAATAAAACTACTTAACATCTGCAGTGTTTTGCTCATAAATTCGGTAAGGCCAAAGAAAACTTGCCAAATCTACCACTTAAGGTACCCAGTAAGTGTTTGTTGAACCCAATTAAACTGCAAGTCTTGACTATTCTCTGGTAAACTAGAAATCTTGAATCTGTTATTAAATATCCGGCATATCTAACTTTGTCCTCAGAACTAGAAAGGTCCAACTTCTGCCCTTCTGCTACCTATACCTACGTAAAAGGTTAGACACAGAAGTAGCATGCCCAAATCCTGACTGACACTTTTCCATGAACTTACCTTTCTTTACCTCTCAAGACCTAATTAAAAGGTTACCTCTATCATACCTTTCTTGTCCTTCCTTGTCTTCTCACAGAACTTTCCCCTTGTTTTGTCTTTATTTGGTTATGGAAAAGAGATTCTTGAGATACATAGCCTTAAGTAAAAAGAAGGTAGTAAAGACATTGTCCAATGAATTGCCCCTAAAGCCCCTCCTATAACTAGTAGCCCTTTGGGGAAATAACTTCTTCCACTCGTTTGTGAGATAACTGGCCAATGGGGCAGACTGGCACTGGTATAGAATAAAGCTAAAGTAGGAGATTGAACGCAATGATTTCATTTACACTGTTCCAAAACCCTCTCTATTCTGTCATCAAAGAGATACTTTGGATATTTTAGTATCAATAGCCATATTTTCCAGGTAACCTTACCCAAGATAGGAGCTGTTTTCTATGTGAATACAGTAATCAATGTAAAAATACAGTCAACTAGAAAATTTCACAGAACATAAGTGATGCAAGCAAAATGATCTCCATCGAATATGCCTTTTAAAAAAGGTTTAAGATCCAATTATGCCCACTGCCTGGTCATAATGTCAGCAGAATAATATTTAATGGTTTTATCCATCAACTTTTTTTATTAAATAACTTTTTTTAGCCCATCTCTAAGTTTAGACCTGTAAAAATCTTAAAATTTTGTGATTGAACAAAAACATTTCATTGGCAGTCAATGCCCTTTTAGAACAAACGCATTCTGGCATGTTACTTTTGATAAAATGACAGTATTGATAACATGTCAAAACCGTTCCCTTCACTTGTACACGTTATACTGAAAATGGCAGTGTTGACGTCAAACATCTGCTTGTGAATTCATTAGCTAAACATAAACAAACCGCATTCATTTACTTTTCCTTAAAATTGTAAATTCAAAACAGAGTTTTATTGGGGATTCATTCTCCTGTTCTTTAGAAAACATGTGTTTTTGGTATAGAGAAGAAAAAGGCATTTTGTTAGGTAATCTTGTAATTGGGTTCCCTAAGAATTGTTTAAATCACAAACACATGCATAATTTTATTTCTTTTATTGCTCTTTTTCAGATATTACTACAATCCCTTGAAATTAAACCCTAAAATCTAATATTTAAAAGAATGCTAAAATTTTATCCAGTTTTGATGTTAATCTTGTAGTCTTTAGTTTTTATCTTTCCCATCTCCTAAAACAGTGGAAAACACTACACTAATAGCTCTAGTTCTTTTGGCTCATTCTTCAAAGGGAGTAAGTATTCTTCAAGTTTATACCTACAGACTACTTTCTATATTCCATTCTCATTTACTTACCAAACTTCAGTTTTCTTGTTTGTATATGACTGTCCAGTTTAAATATCAAGAGCCCAAATTGCAATCACTCTTA
>NW_011889225.1:1155023-1159311 GCF_000151845.1 Pteropus vampyrus | reverse complement strand
TTTCCATGAACTTACCTTTCTTTACCTCTCAAGACCTAATTAAAAGGTTACCTCTATCATACCTTTCT
The DNA here is from genome assembly GCF_000151845.1 of Pteropus vampyrus. Lineage (NCBI taxonomy): Eukaryota > Metazoa > Chordata > Mammalia > Chiroptera > Pteropodidae > Pteropus > Pteropus vampyrus. The sequence goes on along the minus strand of NW_011889225.1, from coordinate 1,159,243 downwards.
TGTCCTTCCTTGTCTTCTCACAGAACTTTCCCCTTGTTTTGTCTTTATTTGGTTATGGAAAAGAGATTCTTGAGATACATAGCCTTAAGTAAAAGGAAGGTAGTAAAGACATTGTCCAATGAATTGCCCCTAAAGCCCCTCCTATAACTGGTAGCCCTTTGGGGAAATAACTTCTTCCACTCGTTTGTGAGATAACTGGCCAGTGGGGCAGACTGGCACTGGTATAGAATAAAGCTAAAGTAGGAGATTGAACGCAATGATTTCATTTACACTGTTCCAAAACCCTCTCTATTCTGTCATCAAAGAGATACTTTGGATATTTTAGTATCAATAGCCATATTTTCCAGGTAACCTTACCCAAGATAGGAGCTGTTTTCTATGTGAATACAGTAATCAATGTAAAAATACAGTCAACTAGAAAATTTCACAGAACATAAGTGATGCAAGCAAAATGATCTCCATCGAATATGCCTTTTAAAAAAGGTTTAAGATCCAATTATGCCCACTGCCTGGTCATAATGTCAGCAGAATAATATTTAATGGTTTTATCCATCAACTTTTTTTATTAAATAACTTTTTTTAGCCCATCTCTAAGTTTAGACCTGTAAAAATCTTAAAATTTTGTGATTGAACAAAAACATTTCATTGGCAGTCAATGCCCTTTTAGAACAAACGCATTCTGGCATGTTACTTTTGATAAAATGACAGTATTGATAACATGTCAAAACCGTTCCCTTCACTTGTACACGTTATACTGAAAATGGCAGTGTTGACGTCAAACATCTGCTTGTGAATTCATTAGCTAAACATAAACAAACCGCATTCATTTACTTTTCCTTAAAATTGTAAATTCAAAACAGAGTTTTATTGGGGATTCATTCTCCTGTTCTTTAGAAAACATGTGTTTTTGGTATAGAGAAGAAAAAGGCATTTTGTTAGGTAATCTTGTAATTGGGTTCCCTAAGAATTGTTTAAATCACAAACACATGCATAATTTTATTTCTTTTATTGCTCTTTTTCAGATATTACTACAATCCCTTGAAATTAAACCCTAAAATCTAATATTTAAAAGAATGCTAAAATTTTATCCAGTTTTGATGTTAATCTTGTAGTCTTTAGTTTTTATCTTTCCCATCTCCTAAAACAGTGGAAAACACTACACTAATAGCTCTAGTTCTTTTGGCTCATTCTTCAAAGGGAGTAAGTATTCTTCAAGTTTATACCTACAGACTACTTTCTATATTCCATTCTCATTTACTTACCAAACTTCAGTTTTCTTGTTTGTATATGACTGTCCAGTTTAAATATCAAGAGCCCAAATTGCAATCACTCTTATATAAGGATTTGCAGGTAGATAGCATCAGCCCCTCAAACTCCAATCCCCAACCAAACTCATTTGTTCTCTCCCTGTATTCCCTGGTATTTCTATTGCTAGCCATTCTCCCAGCCACACAGACTCTAAGGTTTAGTTTTTATCATTTCTTATATCCTCCAAAGCTTTACTACTCAAAATGTCCAACAATCAGTAGAGTGGCATCTATCAGCATCGCCTGAGAGTTTATTCGAAATGCAGAATTTCAGAATTTGCATTTTAGCAAAATTCCCAGGTGATTCATATGCACATTAATACCTGAGAATCATTGCTCTAACTTTTAGAACAAGGGACCATCTCTCTTCCATGGTACCTTAGCATATGGTGAGTACTCAGGTCCTTGTTCAATATCCGCCTATGGATATAACTATTTCAACTAAATATTAACATACTTTGGATCCTATCTCTCTTCCTTGCTATGCATTCCTTTTTTCACTTATCTTCCGTATCATCCATTTCTCCTTCTCTGTTGATCTTCATCAGCATACATGTCTTGCAAATAATTTCTTAGTTGTCATGAAGAAACCAACAAACTGGACTGATTTAAGCAAAAACACCATTAAAAGGACACTGCAGGCGGTAACACCATCCTAGAATCTGTCATAAGCACCATAGGCAATATTGCCCCCACAAACTCAAGCTTACTACAAACACCACTGCACCAGAAATTGTTTCTCCTAATCCCCACTTGCTTCCACCCTAGCTCCAGATTCTCCCCCATCTGAGTGGCTACATCTTATTGGTGAAGTCATGTCCACACCTTACCTGATAGGGAAGCTAGAGAAATGAGTGTCTGGCATTTTCAGTTCATACAATAGAAAAAAGTCTCTGCCTCCCACCAAGAGTCGTAATTCCATAATTCATAATTAAAGGAATTTTAGGCCAAGAAGAATAACACACTTCCACCAAACTCAAGTATCTTATCTTTAAAAAAAAAAAAAAAAATCATTTTCCTTTCTCCCTTTTAGTGAAATTTCTCAAAACAGTTGTCCACATTTGCCTTTATTTCCTCATGTCTCAGTCACTTTCAACCCACTCCAACCTAGCATTTGTCCTCAAAAAACATTGTATTCCTAAACTCTTGCCTCTCATCTAGTTTGACCTTTCAGCATTATGGATATTCTGGCTTCCGTGGTCTTCTGGAATTTCTCCTTTCTTTCTGATTACTTCCCCTCAACTTCCTTGCTGGCTCTCCCTCTGCCCATTCTCTCTCTATTTGTTTTCATGGCTCTGTTCCTGCCTCTCCTCTTTAACCCCATTCATTCTCTAAGTGTTATCATTCAATCTCAATCTTTATCCTGCCTTAAAATCCTTAAATTCAATAATTCCTTCCTTTAGGGAAAAAAAAAAAAAAAAATCTATAGGCTAGTGACCTCTTTGCTGAGCTCTATAGAGTTTTAAATTTCCAATTGCCTGCCTCACACTTCTATTTGGATATCTAATATATTTTTTTTTAATTTTAGTATTCCCAAATGACAACTCTTAATTTCCCTCTCCTAATTAGATCCTTATGAGGTCTCTCCAATTTCAGAATATGATTTCATGATTCACCCAATGTTTAAGCCAAAAACTTAAGAATCATCCTTCATTTATTTTTGTCATACTCTTATATTTAATTTAACCACAAGTTCTGTAGTTTCTACCTCCAACACACATACCCAATTCATTTACAGCTTTCTATTTCCTGTAAGTTTCTCCCAAGTCTGAACCATCATCCTCTCTTGCTATGAATAACCATGTTTCCATATGAACTGGCCCATTTCTTCTTCTCTAGCCTCATTTCGAAGAGCTGGCCCAATATCCACACAACTTTAACTCCATTGGTTTCCTTCTTCATCCTCAAAGAAGCCAAACTCTTTGCCATTCCAAGATTTTGTTTTACCTTCTTCTGCCTGGAATAATAATTCTCAGTCCAATTTATCCCATGTCTGACTCCACCTTATTCTTCCAGACTCACCCCGCTCTTGATTTTTACCTTCCATAAAGGAGCCCACCACTTACCTTATTGCATCATCTTGCTTTATAAAGCATATAAAACGTTCTGTAATTGCCTTATTTGCCTGTTTACTAGCTTAGAGTGTTTCTCCCCTGATTAGAGGATAAGTTTGATCAAAGCAGAGACCATATTTTTTAATGCATGTGTGTGTTCCTTGAACTAAAAAGAGGAATGTCTAATGCATAGTAGGCATTCAATAAATATTTGTTAAATAATTGAAAAGATAACAAAGTTAATAACTGATGTCAAATTCTATTGAGATTCCCTAACCTTTTCATTTCTGCTCAAATGATTCATCTTTAGTCATCATTGATAGCTTGATAGTTAGGTACCCAAAACAAGTTTTCTTACTTTACTCATTTACTTTTGATTCTGCCAGGAGTTATTTTCTTTGATGATGATGATGATGATGATGATGATGATGATGATGATGATGCTTTGAGAAGCTAGTAGGAAAAGCAAAGGCAATAATGCTGATATTTTCATAATATCTCCTTACTGATGTGGTCAGTATCTAAACAAATTTTGTCCACCCATCAATCATTTCTCTACTTCCTGCAAATGAATCTTCCTGGAGGAGTCATCACATCTTCTCAATCCTGAAGACTGACAAGAAGTCCCTGTGGACTCTAACTCTACTGAAGATTGGGAGGGGTCCTGGTCACTAAGATTTTAAATGCCCCATCTTCAGAACATGATTGGAAAACTCACAGAAAGTTGTAGTTATTGCCATTTCTGGAAAGGAGCAAAACATGAAGGCAAGTAAAGGTTTTATTTACTTAAGACTTTTAAACTAATAAAAAACTTTATAGCTTGTATCTATTTAATGTTTAATAAGCGTTTTAGAGGCCA
>NW_011889225.1:1137185-1154973 GCF_000151845.1 Pteropus vampyrus | reverse complement strand
TGATGATGATGATGATGATGATGATGATGATGATGCTTTGAGAAGCTAGTAGGAAAAGCAAAGGCAATAATGCTGATATTTTCATAATATCTCCTTACTGATGTGGTCAGTATCTAAACAAATTTTGTCCGCCCATCAATCATTTCTCTACTTCCTGCAAATGAATCTTCCTGGAGGAGTCATCACATCTTCTCAATCCTGAAGACTGACAAGAAGTCCCTGTGGACTCTAACTCTACTGAAGATTGGGAGGGGTCCTTGTCACTAAGATTTTAAATGCCCCATCTTCAGAACATGATTGGAAAACTCACAGAAAGTTGTAGTTATTGCCATTTCTGGAAAGGAGCAGAACATGAAGGCAAGTAAAGGTTTTATTTACTTAAGACTTTTAAACTAATAAAAAACTTTATAGCTTGTATCTATTTAATGTTTAATAAGCGTTTTAGAGGCCATAGCATATTTAAACAATATGCCTTAAAATATTAGAATATTTTGATTTTACTAAGAAAATATTCACAGTTTTCCATACAATTCCTCATTTGGGTTAAATAATAAAAATATATTTCTAATTTTTTTTTTTTAAAAGAGAACTTTCGTGGATTAACTAAAAGGTAGACTGCAAAACCTCTCTTCGCAACCCCCCCACCCCCACCTACCCCATAGTGAGTATTAAAAGAAAAAGGAGAAAAGTAAGGGATTTGTCCAGGCATCAAGGAAGAAAGCAGAAGGTCCTATAAGCACAAAAATGACTTTGACTTTTTCTTGTAGGGATTCAGAAGTCTGGCGGCAACAACCTTGGCTCTTGCCCTCGTGTTTTCTTTCATGGGAAATTCCAGGAGTGCACCACAGGTAATCAGACGCAAAAAGTGAAGCTCCTGAATGTTCTTTTTTCTTTTCCCTTCCTTATTTCTTTTTTATTCTCTCTTTTTAATCGTGGACTGGTCTGCAATGTCTTATTAACTGTTTTTCTCTTCTCCCCGGGTTGTAGAGACTCTTTGAAAAAAGGAACTGGACGACTCAAGCTATGCTCTACCTGAAGGGTGCACGTATGTACCAAATACTGTGCTTTCCCTACAGCAATAAAAGAAGACCCTTGGGGGCGGGGGCATGAATTCATAGGGTAGATGGAGAGCTGTGTGGAGACAATAATACCGAGTTTGCTCCCTTAAATAATCGAGGTCGAGGTCATCCTGGTCTCAGTTAATGAAGAAAAAGGGACAGTACGGCGGGTGGGGGTCGGGAGGTGGGGAAGGTGGAAAGGGAAGACTCTGTCTGATTAGAAATCCTGCATCCTAAACTGGAGAGTTGCTGGCCTTTGCACAAAGGACGACTCTAGGGCTACTTGGGAAACATCGCGCTGGCTGGTGAACCAGACTACGGCTCCAAAGCCCCAAAAGCCCACTCACGGCCTTGGGCGGGAGACCCTCCTTCTGGTCTCTTCGTAAGTGCCTTGCTCAGCCCGGGTTTGCGCGTCGAGAGCCCCAAACCCGGCAGCTCAGCGCGGACGCTGACCCGGCGCCTCCGGCTGCCGCCACCGCCGTGTCCCCTCTGCCTCGCCCGGAGGCTGCGCGGAGCGGCTGCCGTTTAACTCCGATTGTCCCTGGTCGGGCAGGCGCTGAGCCCTGTGTCCCCCTTTGCAGAGGGGCGCCGCTTCATCTCCGACCAGAGTAGGAGAAAGGACCTCTCCGACCGGCCGCCGCCGGGTGAGTAACCGAGAGGGTGATGGGGCCAGTCCGGCGACTTAGAGTGGACCGAGCGGCAGGGCGAAGGCACCGGGCGAAGGCGTCCCCCCCACCCTGCAGGACGCGGCGCAGGCGCCACCGGACAGCCAGCCCGGGCGAGCCCCAGTAGGCAGCGGGCCGGAAGCTGGGGCTCACGACGCTCCTCTATAATGGTGGCAGGGGCGGCGGAAGCTAGGGTGCGACTCCCCCACGTTTAACTAGGTCGCAGCAGCTCAGATGGCCCTCCGGCCACACGGTGTGCAGAGAGATACTCGGGGAGTTCTCCAGGGCTTGGGGTTCGACTCCCTGCGATAAGAAGGGGTAGGAAGAGCTATGCAACTGCCCCCAAAATGTACCTCCTGGATTGTGGCAGGACCTTCACAGTTTCTACTTAAACACTGTTATTATTAATAAAATAGCGATTTTACCTAGAAACTTCAAACGTATGCTTCTATTACATTACTAGAAAGAGCTATCGAAAGATTCAAAACCAGAAATAGTTAATAAATGGAGGCCATAAAGAATGGGGCCCGGGACTGTTATTTTTCATGATAAACTTTTCTATGGCACTGCATTAAAAAACAAACAAACAATACAGTTAATTTTGATAAAATGTAAAGATCGAAATGGTAAAAGTAAAAAGTATACTTATTTTGAAAAATGGCAAACTGCTGAGCACATAGTAGGTCTTTAAATTTTTGTTTACCTTCTTCAAACTGGGTGTGTAATTAAACTTTTTTACTTTATGAGGGCACGGTATATTTTCCCGCATCGGTTGTTCCCAATTTTAAAATCATGGTTCATGTTGTCAACTTAGATTTGAAATAATTTTGAATATTTAGCAGATATTCCTTCAGTCAAATAATTGCCTTACATGTGGCTAAGAATGTAGATTATTATCTCAAACTGCTTTGGAAGGAATGAGAGAGGAGATTAATACAGGCTCCAAGCAGGATCACTTTTAAAACTTTCTGCCCAGACATCCCTATTAAACTCAAAAGGGGGAAATTTCTCGTAAGCTCTTTATCTTAATCTTCCTTGCTGTCATAAAATTCTGTGTAATATATAGTTTAAATTCTCTTCCATACCCGCTAACACACAACCAGTTGTAGTTAATATCCATAGGAAGTGTGAAATGTTTCAATTTATAAAAATTGGTTTTCTCTGTAGGGGCCCTTCACTGTGGAATCAAAAATCTATTTCATGAAAGGTTTTCAGGTATTATAGAATACTAAAATAGAATGTATCTATATGAATATTTAAACACTAATAGAATCTGCATGCATTTTTGTTTCACCAGAAAGACGAAGCCCAAATCCCCGACTACTACTGACTCTTCCAGAGGCAGCAGCTCTGCTGTTGGCTGCCTTGCAGAAACCACAAGAAGGTACAAGTATAGTGATGTCTTTCAACTGTAGGACAGAGAACCTTTGATTACTTTTGGGATTCTGTGTTGAGGACAACAAAGTTGCCTTTATTTATTTATTATTCAGATTTTAAAAAATAATTAACAGTTTTCCCCACCCCAGAAATTCACAGAATATTTAAAGACCAGTATATTTCTCATTAGGGCGAGTCCTGAAAACATAAAACCATTTCCTGGTGAAACTGGGGAATTCATATGAATTCCACAATCCATAGCCTATTGTAACTTTTATTTCTCTTAGAACTCTAGAACTGAAAAACACGAAGTCCAACTTCATTATTTTGTAGTTGAAAAAAATCGAAGCCAAAGAGTTTTAAATAATTGCAAATTGCTCACTATTCAAGTTTGAGCCAAATGAAATTGCTGAAAGTCACTGATTTTTTACTTACACACACAGCAGTTTCATATGGTTCACTCTAATAGATATGAACCAGTTTTGATTTTAAGCCTGTGTAATTTTCACTATACTAGACAGATTTTTCTAAACCAGTATTATGTGTAATCGAATATTGTCTTCAAACAGAGACACTCTGTCCATGTAGCACTAAAACTACTGGTTGAATTAAGGCATCTTGCTAACCGATTGCCCAGAGCTTTGGAATATATAATAAGACTGAGTTCAAATTCCAGCTCAGCTGCTTTACTAGCTGGATGACCCTGAGCCTTAGTATCAATTGGTAAAACGGAATAATAATGATATCTATGTGCAGGGTTGCTAAGAGCCAAATGAACAAGGAATATAAGTTTTATTACTATTAACAATAGAAGTCATCAAAGCATAATAAATAGACCTAGACTTTTTCCTCTCAAAAATTATAATGATGCCATATTTGTTACATAATTTAAATGTTAAAATGTATATATAAAATGTATAAAAGGTACAGTGAGTGGTCTAGTGATCAAAGCACAAGCTGCTGGCCCAGTGCTCTGACACTTGTGCTAATGGAGAAAGCATACGTGCTCTGTGCCTAGTATTGGACAGGCCTTGTGGGGGAGGGGAAGAAAGCAGAAGGCACTTTCTGGCTTTAAGCTATGGCTTTGTTGTGAAAAAATACCTATAAGAGGCAAATGTAAGAAAATGGGATAAAGGGGTCTTCTGAACTTAGAGCAAGGCTGGTGCTGACTTGGGCAAGGAGAGGAAATTATAATACTTAGTTCAGTAAATGTACATTTATGCATGCTATGTGCCAGGCCCTGAGGTAGCAGAGGAGAACGCAGATTAAGCAAAAACAAGAAGGAGAATGGCCTTTACAGTGAAAAGACAGGGTGATCAGTCAGTGGAAGACCAGAATGTAAGAGTAGTGGTTAGGATAGAGCTACGATGACTATTACTATCATTTCTACTACTTCTAGCTAATAATAACTGACAGCTTACTGGAATGCACTAGGTCAGGCACTATTCTAAGCGCTTGATACGGATTAATACATTTAATCCTCACAGTAACCCAGGGAGGTAAACACTGTTGTTATACATACTTTATGGATGACGAAATAGAGGCACAGATAAAGTAACTTGCCCCCTATCATGTAGGAGGTACATACTAGAACTGAGATGAAGAACAGAAGGTAACTTACGGTTTATCTGAGAATCAATAAGATACCTTTTGGATTTTCAGCAGAGAGATGCCTAGTGAAGGAAGATGAGTCTGATTATGACACATAGAATGACAATAAGAGCAATAACAATAGCTATATGAGAACATCTCCTGTGTGTCAGATATTAACCTTTGCAGATTAGAGCTAATCTTTACAGCTCAGAAAACTGAACCTTTGAGAGATATTGTTTACTTTCCTAAGGTCATATAGTAAGAAGTGACATTGGGATTTTAACTCAGGTCTGTGTGACTCTATAGCTCTTTCAGTTACACCATGCCACTTCTCAAGAGGAAAGGCTAGAGATGGGAATCAGTGAGGAACTTGAAGGAGCATAGTGAAGTGATGAGGTACAGTCAGTCAGTGGGAATGGATGGAGAGGCATCTGAAGTATCCTGGAAGGAAGAATATAACATGGGGTAACTATTCACTAACAGTATAAAAGAGAATCTAGAGTCCAGCACATTTTTTAAAGTTGTGTGTGAAAGTATAAAATGTGATACTGATAAGGAATGAAAATTTCTATGGATATAATTAAGGTTCAGTTTGCAATGACACAGACAGTCCAGTGAATAAAGATGTACACTTCAGTGGTTTTCTACTGACCATCTATGAACTGGTTCCATCAGAGTTACCTGGAACACTTACTGAAAAATGTAGATTTCTTGGCCTTAGACTCAGAGATTCTGCTTCTGTACTACTTGAGTGAGGCCTGAGAATCTATTCTTTAGAAGTTCTCTGAAATTATTCAGATAATCAGTTAGGTTTGGGAACAACTGGAAATTCAGTTAATCAAGGCTGAAACCATGAAAATGGAAATCCTTGCTAGGCCTCAGATAATAAAAGATTTGCCTTGGAGAATGCCCAAAGTTCAAGGGATATGAGGGAACATATCAGTAAGGAATGAGGGAACATATCAGTAAGTAACATTAAAAGCAGCAATCAGGAATGTAAGAGGAAAACCAGAATAATAACATATTCAGAAGTCAAGGATGGAAAGTTTCAAGAAAGGAGTGATTATAAGCATGAACTATAACAGAACGGTTAGTAAGAATACAGAAATCAAGGGAAGAGGAAGATGGTGTTGGCTAGAAGGGTTCTTTGAAAGTGATTCACAAGAAGCCACTTAACCCTTTCCCAGGGATATGATATGTTGCTCCCGTGCCCCTTCTGAAACCTTATTTATAGGGAATTGGGGACAAGAAAGTAAACTGCAGAGTAAAGAGAAAGCAGAACATTTGCAGTAAAAAGATGAAAAATAGATAAAGGGTAGAGGATGCTGCATCCAAGATGATCGTTTCTAAATTCAATATTTGGCACACTTATGGTTGTCAAAGTCAGTAGGAAGAAAGCACTGGTAAAGATGGATCCACAGTGAAGTTTTAGATTTGATTGCTGGGAAGATGTGCAGAGCCAGAAAGGACCGTGAGATAGAATGGGAAGGGAGAGCTTTTCTACCCATTTTTGGAGTCCCAGGAACCTGTTATCATCTGACTCCTTAGCTGACCTGGCCCCAGAAATGAAACCTCATGCTCTAAAATTTTACAATCTTGTCCCACAGAAAAGGGTCCCTTCTTTCTGTCTCATTTCCTCCCCAGACCTCTAGCTCATCTAATAAGAGACTATGTGCAAATGCATTTCTATGTCATGTTTCCCAAGTAAGATGGCTTTTAACAGGAAATACAGAGAAAGAACCTTGGTCCAAGCCAATGGTTCTAATGGTGGGTGTTTTAGACATGAGGTATACTTAGAGCAAGACATGTGGCCTTTTCAGATTTCTACCAAACATACTACGTTATAGTTTCATTCATTATGGAGAATCATAAGTGAAATGTGAGTTCTCTGATATGTCTCAAGCTGGGGGGAAAAATATTAAAACCAAATCAATCCAAACCAAATTTTGGGGGGTTTTCAGTAGCAGAGTGCATGAGTTAGCACAATTTAGGAGACTAAATGTTTATTTCCTGAGGTTCTCTTCATCTTATCTTTTCTTCTTTTAAAATACAGAAAGTGTGTTTATTTTATGTAATTTTTTTTTCTTACAGCTGGAAAAGAAAACTGATCAAACCAGGTTCCTGAAAGACAATCTGATAAACTGATGAAAATTTATCAATTTGTATTCAATTACAATTTTGTTCTTGCTGAAGATATAAACCATGTGAATAAAACCTGTGGACCCTTTTCACTTCATTAGTAATCTTAGGAACATGCACAGCTACTTTTATTCTTCCAAAAGCAAAAGTAATCTAGAGTTTTTAGCCGAGAACATCATTGCCTTTTTTTCTTTTTATTGTTTTAGCTCCTGTTTAGATCACCTTGTGTCTTCTTCTCGAATTTTTTTTAGAGCACTTATGAGTATAAGGCTGAAGACTCTTTAAAATATTCTTACAACAAATACCCACCTTGTTCTAATAATTCTTTTTTTTCATTGTGTTGCCTGCTTGCATTGTCTCACTCAGCAGTGAATTTCCCTCTCTGTTTCCCCCTTTTCCCACCTCCAAAGAGGGTGAGGGGGACACATTGCACACTGGGAAAGAGCAGAGTGTGATGCTCTCAGCAGTTCATCCAGGAGAGGTAAGTTACAATGAAGGAAGGTGAGAAAGGGTGTCTGGGAAGAAGGCCTGTGCTGAGAGGGGGCACCCTTGGTGAGGCTAGAGCCAGTGACAGGTTCCATAGTTGGGAGCTTCCCTTTTTGCTCTTTGGGGAGCTCCCTGAATATAGTTTAGAAACATGGATCTAAAAGTTACTAGGAAATAAGCAGATGGAGACAGGTTCTGCTCCTACACTGGGCAAAAAGAACAAATGTTTTTTTAGAAGTAACCCATTTTCCATGGTTAAACAGACTCAAAGACTGCTTATTCTAATTGGCAAGAACTCTAGGATTTATTTGATGTGAAAATGATACATAAAAGCACCCTGATAATGTAAGTGCATGGTAATATGCCTAATTTTCTCTTTTTAAAAGTCAATTTGGGTTCAATGCTATCTGAAATACATGCACATACACACACGTATTGTACAAACATAATAATGTATTTGTAATTACAATATGACCATCATGTTAATTAATAATTATCGAAAGTTGTTATTGATAAATGTCATAAGTAGAAAGTATTGTTAATTCTTATTGTCATCAGTATATAGCCATTATTCAATAACTAAAGAATACTGTTACGTGAATGTCTCTGTAACTTGGAATCACAGTTTTACTGTGTTAAGTAATCAAAACCCTGTTTGTAAGATTTGTTTGTATCTTGTTTCATAATTGGATAATGAAACTCTGTTCAAGTTAATGTAACATTGATTTCTGCCAAAAAATGTTCTAGCATTAAAAAAATCTATATGGCATTATAATAGACATCTGTCATTAATTATGATTTGATTCTAAAGGATTTTCTAGACAGTGCATATATCCAATTTATTGAGAATTATTTATTCATCTGACATAGACTTGTATATATTGGCTATTTAAATATTGTGTCTATTCCCAGAACACTTTTAAAATCTATCTTATGAAGTCATTCTTCCTATAGCAAACTAGAACAATCTCAAGTATTTCACAATAAAACAGAGTTTTTAAAAGCTGTCTAAATGACCAATAGCTGTGAAAATAATAATCAGCTCCAAGTAATATAAGTACTTGAATTCCTTGAATTTTCTTCTGCTGTACAGATGTGCCTATTAACTGTTATTACATAAAGGCCCCAATGCTATTTGCCATAACTTTCTAATTCAGGGTGTCTTTGCAATTCTCTTTATTTTTATCTGTTTCAAAACTGAAATGAACAAATGATCAAAATTTTCATTTATATGGCTTGCATTTTAAAATTGGGAACTGTCTTCCGCTAGTGCATATCCATGTACTAGAATACCCCCGCCTCCAGACTGGACTTGCCACCACTTTTAGCACAGTTCCAGTTGCTCTTCCCCTCTTGGCTTCTATATCCTACTTCCCTTGTGGCTATCAGTGGCATTAGTTATATATATTACTTCCAGTGTGGGTTCTCAGTTACTCTTTATTGCCCTGGGTTTCCCCAGTGGGAGCCTCCTCTCTTCCCACAGCACCACTGAGATCATGAGAGAAGAGAAGGTGAAGAGGCCCTGATGTTACAGTCAGCCTCCAATTCATATTTCTGCTTTACCTGGTCATGAGAAATAAAATTTTATATCTTATCAACCTTGAGTTCTATTAGTTTACTTCAGCTTCAGGAGAAAGGGGAGTTGGGATGTAACCTGTTGGTCTCCTCCTTCTGGACTATAAGTTCTTCCAGGAAGAGTTCATTTCTAATTTGATTTGATCCTTATAACGTGTATCTTTCACGTTAATTCATAGAAAGTTGAGCTCATCTTATGAAGCCTCTTTGAACCTCCCCAGTATACACCTGACCAGTCCCTCTTATGCCCTGGAAAACTATTAACGTAGCACTTGTAGTATTTTATATTCTCATCTATATATGTAAAACTAGCTTTGTTAACCCTAACTCTTACCATGGAAGGAAGTATGGTACAATGCATAAAAAAAAGTCTTGCTGTCAGCTGGTCAAGCACACACAAACTATTTTCTATAGTTCCTGTCCTCCACCTTATGCTTATGTTTTGAAAAGTATCACTTTTTTGTACCTTTATTTCTCCCAGTAAATACAACTACTGTATATAAGGCACTGTGCTAGAGTCATCTAACAATCCTATTTGTCACTTTTCACCGGGCTTTCTCAAATCTTGGGGAAGGGACAAATAAATAACTGAGGCGAGGGGATGGAGTCAAGTGTAGCAGCTATCTGAATAAAGGATTGAGTGAAAGGTAGAAACTCTGACTCCTACACATGCCACTCAAAACCAGATGTTTGCAAATTAGTTAATTCCTATGCATACTGTCATTTGTAGTCATTTCTATCAGAAAACTATGATTTTATTTGTTTTCAAAAGAGCATTTAAATTTTAAAGTTTTATATTATGAAGATATTTTATTGTATAGCTCATGTTTTCAATAACAATGACCCCATTAATTACCAATCAACAGTATCATTTGAACACAGCGTGTCACAGTATCAGGGATACATTTTCATGGTTATTATAACAGTGAAACCCCTTTTTATCATGAGATCTTTCTGGCACATCAGCAAAAGAATGTATTATAATACAAATCTTCAATGTAAAGCTGTCCAAACTACCCTGCAGACACTAAGTTAATTGGTATCCATAGGGTACTTTTCAAGGGTTGGGCTTTACGAAATTTATTTCCCTTCTTCCTGAATCAGGTGAGCTTGCAACCATCTTCCATTTTGCCCTGATTTGTTGCTTGTATCCACCATTCTACTTTTTTCTAAAAATGGGGCAATAGGAGAGCTGGATTACAGTTTTTCACTGGTCTTGAACCATCTGACACACGGTTATTGTACTCTTCCTTTGTTGCCATCAACGATCCAGCACTGAAAAGACCAAAACTTTTCTAGAGCCTCTATTGACCTAGGCCAACTGATATGACAACCAAGGTATTCACTGTGATCTAAATGTAATAATACTCAGTTGTGAAAAAAAGCAATCCTAGAGTGTGGATTTTTTTTTCCCGCAAATTTAGATTTAATTACACTTAAAACATGAAAATGCTGAATTACAATCATTCAATAATGTCTTTAATCACATCATGAATGTGTCAGAGACACTGTCCTTTCTATAAAGTAGACTCTAAATTTTCTTTTTGTTATCTTTTTTAAAAGATAATTTTAAATGTCCTTCATAAGGCATTATTACATAGCAGGTGCTTTACAGATGTTGTCTTATTTAAATGACTAAAAGAATTTTAAAGACGGCATTATTAGTGAAGGTTAAATATTTAAATATTGATATATTTATTCATTTTGGATTTAACAATTTATCATCTGTGGAAGACTGACCAATTTTTCAAAAAGACTTTCCTTTTAAACCAAAAAAAAAATATTATAGTCAAATGGTACAGTGCTGATGCTAACATCTTCCTGTCATTCATTTGAGAAGTAATCTTGTAAATATGCACTAATATATGTCAAGATCTGGATTTAGGTTGGCTATTTTCTTATGGATTTTGATCGCCTGCAAAGCTAGATATAAATTAATATTTCTGACTCGTGTGGAAAATGAAAATAAAGACCAAGTTATTTAAAATATGTATGAAGTACACATCCATGGCTAAGAACAAGATCCTTTGGGGTGAAAATGGGAGACTTGTTTGGTAGGTATAGAAGCTGTATAAATACCAAGCAAAGGATTATGGTGATGATAATTTGAAAATAGACGAGTTAACGGAAATTCTTATTGCTTAAATTAACCATTTTAAAAATACTTTCTGCCTTCCTCCTTTAATTAACACTCTTCCTCCTGCCTAAGTTTACTGGGGAAAAAGGAGTTGAAGAAAATAACTTGGATTTTATTATAAATTATAAAATTGCTACTCAATTTAATCTCCACTTTTTAGGCACAGAAGAAATCCCACTGTGACACTTAAAAGAAAGTGGAATTTATGGCATTTTCATTTCCTTAAATAATCATTCTTACTCTGTTCTCACTAAATTAGTTCTGTTCAACAATGTGGAATTCAGTTCTTGTATTCACCATGAAGCTTTTTCTTGCCATGAGGAACATGACCCAAAGGAAATGGTGACTTGATATTTAACCGATCCCTTTCTGCCTCCTCTTCTTCATCATATCTCTCATCCTCATCTTCATCTTCCACATCACTGCTCTGAGGACTGGAGACCTGAGACCCTGAAGGAGAAGGTGGTACTGAGGAGGGCCTGGGATATTTAAATCCTTCTGTCTGCCAAAGACAAATATAAGACACAACATTATTATGATGACTTCTTGATTTTCCAATGATGTGAACACTTTACATGTGCATTTAATAAAAAACATAATTGGATATTTTTTTGTGGTCTGTTCAGGGGCTATTAATTTTGATTTATTTTGACTCTGGTACCAACAAGCTCAAGAGGGATTCATGAAATAAATAGCTTTATTTTTATTAAGCATTGATATATGCCAGATAACTCTCTATATGTTATCTTATTTAATCTTTGTAACGACACTCCAATAAATTTGCTTTTCCCATTTACAGAAGAAAATTGAGGGTTAGAGAGGCCAAATGATTTGCCCAAGGTCACACAGTACATAAGTGGTAGAGCAAAGATTTGTACTGGGGTAGTGATCACTCCAGAACCTTTAATTTCAACTACTATGTTACACTGCTGATAGCGTCAGTCTCCATGTCATCCTTTAGATTTGCTCAGTGAA
The DNA here is from genome assembly GCF_000151845.1 of Pteropus vampyrus. NCBI lineage: Eukaryota > Metazoa > Chordata > Mammalia > Chiroptera > Pteropodidae > Pteropus > Pteropus vampyrus. Next base: position 1,142,968 of record NW_011889225.1, on the reverse strand, counting down.
ATGGCAGGACATTGGCTGCCTAGGCATACGATAGACAGCTACTATTAGAAAGAATCCTGGAAGCCAGACCACTTAGCTGACCCTGAAATTCCACCAGCTACTTTTATTTTAGTTAATGAGAAGATACCACTAGGTTTTAATCAAATTGCCCTTTTACCTAAAATTCATTGAGATAACATATTTGTTAAACACATACTAAGCACCAACTATAGGTCAGGCATGATAATGGCACTGAGGAAACAGATGAAAAACATGATCCTTGCCCTCTAGGAGGGCACATGCTTGAAATGGGGAGACAAATGTATAAAATTGTTACAGTATTTGCCACTCTGTATTTCAATCATATTTATACATAATTATTATGTCATACTTGTACAGTCATTTCGAGGTTCAGGTACTCTACCTGAAAGCAACACAGAAAAAGAGCTGAGTCCTGGCTCAGAGCACATGCTCAATACTTAACAGTTGAATAATTAGCTTATTAGATGAATACAGCTGAGCTATCTTCAAGTGGAGTGTCTGTCTCTAAATAAACTAAGCAATTAACTCAGAATTATGAACATGGGAGTGGAATTTATAGATTGAGAGATTTACAAAACCCTTTCATCTTCTCAATGGGCAAATTTTACACTGGGTTAACTTTCTAGGCCTGTTCTCCTGGACAGCTGATAGGTGGAATATAAGTTGTATTATTAGGCAAAATTATGTATGCTAAAAGTGACCCCTGCCTGGGAAATTATATCTGAACTTGGAGAATGTATAAATACTAAATGAGGATCTATAGTTTGGGGGAATCCCTGAATTTGACGACTGTCGTAACTGAGCATATTTCTGGGCAACTATGGAAGATGTCTGTGGAGATTTACATGAACTATTGGCTCCTCTGAGTCATAGAAGCTATCTCATATCCAATGGTATGGGTCTTACTTTCTTGTACCTACGCTGTCACCTGATAAGAGGGCAAAGAGGTTTAGCTCTGGGACCACTACTAGACTGCTGTAAGGACAATGCCATTAAAGAGAGATGCCCAATGCTGCTCTGCTTCAAGCTGCTTTTCCTGTCTGAATCCCTTTAATTGATTCTGATGACAAATGGCCTATGCTAGTCTCAAGAATATAATGTCTAGCTGGACTTCAGAAGGCTCCTTGGTGGGCACTGCTGAATGGAACATAAATGCTCATTTTGTCCAATTCCTCCTGTGGTGTTTGGATTCACTCTATATTAGTCTTGGCAAGTCATTATCCTATGTTTAAACACTTTCTTAGATACCAAATACCTTCCTGTTAGAGCAGGCCACTTTATTTTTGAGCAATTCTCAAAAAAATGGATATCTAATGGAGCAGTTTCAAGCACTAAGGCAGAGAGAGTTCTGATATGGAGGTGCTTCTCCATGACATGAATTAGCTGACTGTCTGCTCGTTTTATACATGAGCCTAACTGAATCGAGGGCTTTGAGTTGGCCTGATTTGTCAGTTCCTCTATTCTTTGCTTTGATGTGACACTATGAAAACGTATAATAGTTTGTGTACTTAGCTACTTTCTAATTAAAAAGTATTGTTCGGATTTATCACAAATAAATTTAGCTTTCGAAACAACAACAAAAAACAATATATAAAATATTTACCGATGGCGGTGATGTAGGTTCCATATAGAATTTATCTGGAAAGGCTCTGCTTAATGTCAAGTGCCTGGCGTGCTGGTAATACTATGATAGAAGGCCAATGCATGAGTTAAAAAAAGATTCATATGCTTTGATAACCAAGTTCTATAAAATATTATTCTCCTAGTTATGAAATATATTTTTTTAGAAAGTGGCAGATTTTATTCATCCTAAGTTTGAGAATCTGGTGGAAAAAGACAGTTTATAGTTTTATTATTTTTCAATGACTAGGTAAAGAAATACAAAAATTGGAGGGAAAAGCCATACTGGCCTTACTGAACTCTGAATTGAGTGCTAAGGTGACTGAAAACAGTAGTTTTTTAAATAAAAACTGCTAAGTACTAAGACTAGTGTGTATAGAAAGACAGCAAATGACAACATCTATTATTTGTCTGGGGGAGTTTAGCAGTATCTAAGCAGATACATTATGTGAAGGCGAAGTCAGCTTCTTTTTTATTAAATTATCCAGTGCTAAGATATATGAACATCTGGGTATTTATAAACCTATTGCATGAAAGAAGATATTTTCTTCTGCACTAGTCATTTTGAAAAGTAATATTATTCCTACTACTCTCTGTAATGGAAGAATAAGATCACACTATTTCTTAGAATGAAACTAAGTAGAGACTTTTCTCTTGATGTTTTCCTCATCCTCATGAAACATTTCTGTATACCCGTAACGCATCAAGTTAAGAAAAGAAAATAGAATAACTAGTAATTTTAGTGCTAGATCCTGATGAACTTGCTGTTATGGGCTCAGACTAAATGTAAAGAATTGGACTTAGGACTTTGCAAATTCATATTAAGGAAAAAAAGTATGTAACAACATCACTGAGATTTTAACAATTATGATACTGAGTTGACTTTACAGATTATGACTAGAATCAATACTTTTGTAGTCCAGTGGGATTTCTAAAGTGGTCCTCTGTGTTGACCACAAACTTGCTTACTCTGCCTAAGTATCTCCAGTCCAGAAGATCTGAGAGCCTCTCAGTGCGGTTTCTCTGGATAATTCTTTGGCGGCGCGACTGTTTGCAAAATCCATAGAGAAACTGAGTCAACTGATTGCAAGAATCATCAGGAGAACGGAACCGCCTGTCAACGATGTAAATACCTGAGGGACACAAAAGCCAAAGCACAAGTAAAAAGTAAGGCTAACCTTAGGGCATTTTTTCTCCTAGTCCTCAGATTCTAAGCTAGACTGCATGCAGTATCTACTTCCTAACTCCCTTATTGCCTCTGATTTGTCTTTTCTGTTCCAAAGTTGTATTTCTTCTATGGTTTACAAAGGTCAACAACACACAGCTAACAAAATAGATCTTACTTTAAAAAAAATCTGACAGTGTGTGGATACCCTGGATCAGTAATCCCCTCATCCGGGGGCCACTCACTAACCAGAATCTCTGGGGTAAGACCTGGGTGTCAGTCTTTTTTAAGCTCCCCAGTGTTCCCAGCATGCAGCCAAGGCTGAGAACCACAGTTCTCACCTGAGGAAAGAGAACAGTGACAGAACAATTGCAAAAGACCAGGGAATTAAAATGTGTAGGCAGAGAATCCAGCCCATTCAAACTTTTCTTGCTGCTAGGCAACACAGACATAGAGATATGCAGATTCTCCTGCCATCTTAAATAATGTAAGTGAATTTGCTAACTTGGCACAAACTTTTTAAATAATTATGTTGACCAATATACGTACTCTAAGGCCTTGGTTATTGTAATATCACTTTTAAGTATTAGAAGGCCAAACCAGTTCAGGGGAAAAAAGGTAAAGAGAAGGTTTATCCAAGTTTAGCACTTCTTTTGCAGTTTGTCTTTTGGGCAATATATTTAATATTAACAGCATTCTTATCTTTCCTGTAGACCATGTGATCAAATCTATTTTTTGTTAGATAAGTATAAACATTAGTTTAATCAAGAGAGCTTTAGAGTTAGGTCTAAAGACCCTATGCTTTGTTTGGTTAAAGGTCACTTCTCCCTGGGTTAGAATAATGATGAAAAACCTCACCATACGCAGTAGGATCAGCCACGTGCTCCTGCATGAAACAGCCAAAGCCAGAGAGGTTTGTTGTCACACTGGGGATGCCCATCACAGTGCATTCAGCTGCCAGAGGACAGACAAAGGCTTGCTTCTATTTCCTGTTACGCATGCAGAGAAAAAAGCCCCTCCCTATCTAGTAACAGCAATGTTTACTTTGTGCCAGGCACAGTACTAAGCTCTTCACGTGTTTACTCCTTTAATCTTCTCAACAACCCTGTAAAGTGAGGCTATTATTATCTCCCTGAGGTGCCGAAAAGCGAAATAGGTTGCCCAACTTCACAAAGTCAGGGGAAAGGTTGGGGGCGGGGCGGGGAGGGGGCTGGGTTTGAAGCTGGGCTCCCAGCTCCAGAGCTCTTGCTGGAAACTGCTACTCTATACTGTCATTCCCGCTGGTTTTGCGCTCCATTCTAAGCTTACGTCTCTAAGTATTAGGCAAGTTTATGGAGTAGGCCAATGTTTTGGTAATGACCAGCTCCTCCCATCATAGAAATCCCCCTTGACATAAATTTCTTCCACATTCTCAGGTGCTCAGTGAACCCCATGGTCTCTTTCAAACCTCTCTCACCTTTTAGACAAAACTTGTTTTTCAGAAACTATCAGATATGTCTGAAGAAACATTACCACTCTCGAGGATATCTGCATTTTTAGCAAGGAATTTCTATTTGATTATGAAATAACTTTTGGTTGACTAGTGCAGTTGGGGGAGGAAAAAAAAACCAATTTCCCCATTATCCATGAAGTAATACAATTTAAACAGTGGCCTTTTGTCCTGCTCTGCAAGTGATTTCCTATTTTGGGGGGGTGGGGTGGGGGGGAGCATTGGAAGAAAGGAAGGTAAGTTGGGATTATTGACCCATTTGAGAATCTAATATAACTTTAGAACTCCTCCCCAGAAAAATTTATGTATATTACAAAATTTTGCCTACAATTCTGTAGAACGTAACAGATCCTTATTTTTGTTAAATACTCTTATTAACACGCATTTAGTAAAATGTCAGGTGCCCATGTATGCTCACTATGTGTTCACTCAGTGAATTTAATGAAATAAATGCTTATATTCATTGGGTTTTCTCAAAACACAAAACACACACTTTAACAAATACTTACTGGAGTGATTTAGAGTTAGTACCACATGAAATGATTATTCTTTAAAAAAAAAATTGTTATCTCATATGCTAACACCAAACTTATACCACCAGAGGTTTCATTATTTCTGTAATTACAGGTTAGGTGAGGAGTGGCCTCTTCCACCAGTTAATTTAAAACAGAATGACTCATTCGCTATGGAGTATTTATCAAATTTCTTTTTCTGTCTACTTATCTTTCATAACAGCTTTGCTGACCTTTATGTTAAAACACTAGCTATATCTCCTCTATCATTTTGGGTTAAGTTTAACTTTGTCCTGTAAAATGATATTTTGGCGAAAAGTCTGCCGTTAAGTTATACAGCATTGTCTTCAACCACATACCCTCAGTCACTTGTGCTTTGATTTTGAGTTTCTCTATTCCACAGTAAATTACATGTCAACTTTGAATATCATGCACACATGCATAAAATAAAATAGCAATAAAATTCTAAACATTCCACAATCCGTACATGTCACATACCTGGAGTATAACCCCATGGTTCATAGTATGATGGAAATACTCCAAGATGACAACCTCGGACGAACTCTTCATAATCCATAGGTAACAAGGGGCTGGTGGAGGATAGGAACTCTGGGTGCAAAATCACCTAAAAAAGGAAAATTCTAATGAGAACGAAAAGAAAGAAGAAATTAAGCAAAAAAATTTCCTACAATTTGGTTATTTCAATATTGTAGAATCCTCGTATTTTAGATTCAGAGGAAAAGAGAGAGAGAGATAAGAAAGAAAAAAGCCTGAGTGCTTCTTTTCTCCTTTCTCCATTCTACATAAGTATCTACTCTGTGAACTAACTTTTCCTCAGTTTCCAAGGCCAAGTTGGAGGCTAGGGAGTTCATGGGCCATTTTTGTTCTCATGCTAAACCACATCTTCCAACCAAGATTTTATTGGCAATAAAGTTTTATTTGGTTCTCTAACTGCTTCTAATTTGCTACGGTCTTA
>NW_011889225.1:1133178-1135890 GCF_000151845.1 Pteropus vampyrus | reverse complement strand
TATATATATTAGTGCCTTATAAAGGACGGAGAGATCCCTAGTGCCTTCCACCATGTGAGGACACAGCAAGAAGGCACCATCTATGAACTTGGAAGAGGGCCCTTACCAGAACTCAACCACACTGGAAACTTGATCTTGGACTTCCCAGCTTACAGAATTATGAGAAATAAATGTCCATTGTTTACAAGCCACCTAGTCCTTTGTATTTTGCTATAGCAGTTCTCAACAAAAGCATAATTTGAGTTCCTATTACATACAAAGAGCTGCACTTGGAAAAGAGACAAAAGATACAGACACCGACTGTCGGGGCAACCATCAGATTAACAGCGCATTACACTCTCTTGGCAAATATCAGGAAAGTGGGGTTTTAAAGGCATTGTGCCTACTTTGGCATTTCCACATTTAGGAAAATTTGTACTCTTCAATGTCCATTCTGGAACATGAAAACACCATGGCTCATTTGTTTTGTTCCCAGCCAAACAGAATGATTGCACAACTAAAATAAGAAAACAGCTGTCTGGGCCCTAAAACAGCCAACTGCAGAAGCCCAGGGCAGAGAAAGAATATTAGAGGTCAGTCCAAGGTTATAGGGAGGATTAAATAAGATCTTGTATACAAAAGCCTCTAATAGAGCACCTGGCTCAAAGAAGGCCCTGGGTCAGTAGGAAAACAAATAAACAACAATAAAACACACACACACACACACACACACACACACACACAACTTAATTGACTGTATTTATCCTAGGACAGAAGTAAGGTCCCAGGAAGTTAATTATTTTAACAGAAGGGCAAGACAGGTTCTAAACCCAAAATCTGTAGCCTAGCCTTTTCTCACTATAATACACTGCTCAGGCAGGATAGAAGAAAAATTCAAGATCAAAATAATCTGCAGCATTTCCTGAATCAAATGGTCACATTTATATAAAAAACTTGTCAATCCACTGTGAGAATTAAGAACCACTCTATGGGTTTCTATAAATATACAGGGAATCAAATATAGACAGGCAATCAAATAGTTATCTTAGCACAGGCCCTGAGTTAGTGTCAAGCTTTTAGAGGATATTGTTAATAAAACAAAATATCTAATTTCAAATTAACCAAATTCATCTCAGTGCTTTGAATGTATATCATTAGGAGAAGTTATTCTTTTATTTCTTTTGTGTGTGAGTGTGTTTACTTTATGATAATAAATGAATATCTCAAAATATAATTTAACTGCATAAATATACTTTGTATGAGATAAACTTCCTTTTCCATTCACTATACATGAGTCATGTGCTATTATATTTTTGTACCTTTTTATCTACTTCTTCTTTTGTGTGGTGAGCCCTCCCTCCTGTTATTTGTATGATAAACTCTTGCTCATTGACCAAGATCTAGCTAACATGTCATCTTTTTAATAAAACATTTGATCAAATCCTGCAGTCAAAGACATATCTTCCATCTTCTACTCTCACCAAACCCTGATCATACCTCTCTTCTAAACATTATTAACTACCAATAATGTGCTATGTACATAAATGCAGCATCTATGACTCTTTAAATCCTCACAACAATTCTGTGAGTGTGGGCCTATTCGATCACCATTTTGAGAAGTCTACGTCTAGGCAGATTAAGTAACTTTATAAACTGAATTTTATAAAATTCAGAGATTTAAAGGCAACCAGTTAGAGTACAGCCTTTAAAGACTTGGTATCTTATCTTCTTCAGAGATGTGGCAGTCTTAAATTTGCTGCTCAGATTTCCTTCAAGAGATTCTGGCCCGGAGATCTTGTCTGACAGGCCCAACTGCCTCTGCTCTAGATCCACCACAGTAGCTGCTCCTGGCCTATGAGACAGGCAGAGATGGGTACTAGTGCCAACCCACGTCTTCTCAATGAGTGATTCTTTTAATGGGCAACTTTTCATTGAGAATCCCTGTCCCTATTAACAATAATCCTTATTAAAACCATTGTATCCCAGTACTCATAGAACAATGCAGCCATCTGCCTGCCAACTTGAAGCTGTTTTGGTAGGTAGAAGGTGGGATTTACATGTGAAGGTAAAACGTAAAGAAAAGGTTAAATAGAAGAAAACGTATGTAGTAACACCGATATGTTATTATAGTGAGAAAAGACACACGCGTACAAGGGCATCTTTTGTATTAAGAAAGGAGGCATTGTAAAATAATACTGAATTTGTGTTAGCTGTTGAAAATTATTTACCTGCTGGGCTTTTTTTTGTTATTGTTTTTGGGGATGCACGAGCACACTAGTATGTTTTTTTTAGCTAACTGACAAACTATGTTGAGTGGTCTTGGTCAATTCCCTTTTGAGTCACTATATAGTGCTGCTATGTGTGTATATTTTTCATGTATTTGTGTATTTTTATGAATTCTAGCTTTCTGTTAATTACATTTGCCTTTCTGTGGGGAAAAAAAGGGGGAGGGGCTGAAACTATTTTAGAACAGGGCTGCAGTCTGTGACTCTCCTTACCACATCTTTCCTTCCTGCTCTCTTCACAGAGTCTGACTGCACCTCCCTGCCTGCTCGTGCTTTCAATCTCTTTATCCCTCACAGGCACTACCACCAATAAGTGTTTTTCTGTCAAATCCTGTCTTGGTATCTGCTTCTCGGAGGATGAAAATGGAGAAAATAAAATATATACGACACATGATTGCTGCTTCAAAGGACTCATAGTCTTTCTGGAGAAATGGGCACATAAATTAAA
>NW_011889225.1:1127617-1133058 GCF_000151845.1 Pteropus vampyrus | reverse complement strand
TAATTCAATGTGATAATTCCTATAATTGTAATAGATATAAAGTATCTTGGGAATGCAGATAAGGAAACAATTGTTCTGTCTGCAGTAGATAAATGTATATTAAGGAAAAATGCAAAGAAGAGATTACTCTTAGGTTGGATCCCAAAAGAAGAGTTAGAATGGCTGAGATAAGTGTATTTCAGAAAGAGAAGATAACATTAACAAAGACACGGGGGTATGAAAATGTTTAATAAAGTTCTTGTCCATTAGATCAGGAAAGCAAATTTTGTTCAAAGCTTTCAATTTCAAGAGACCTTCCAGCCACAGTCTTACCCAAGGCAATTCATTTTCTTTAGAAATATAAAAAATGTTTTTGATAGATGTTAAAACAATTAAAGGAGGCTTCTAATACATTCTCAATAAATATATTCTATTTTATTTTGAAGCGACCCACATAAATGATTAGTTCTACCTTGACTCTATCTGTGCGGCCGTTGAAAAGTCCGATCCGTCTTATGGTGCTGAGGATGGGATCAGTGGAGTCATCAATCATGTTGTGAGTTGTCACTGGAGGTAAAGACTGTCGCTGAAGTAATAGAAGAAAATGTCAATTGTGGAAAGAATTAATGCGTGACTAATTTCAACAATAGGTCACTGGCGACATGTCATCCAACCTTTTTGCCTTAAGTCTTTTGAGATGACACTAATGATGATGAATAAGTTTTCTGTGTTTCAGAGGAGGATAATGGGTTGAAGGACTTTCTTCAGATATTGTGAACACATGATACTTTTGTTTTTTTACTTGCAACCATTATATGACAGGCCAAACTTCTTGCCTGCTTCTGGGACTTATTTGGAATAGGGTGTCCTGAAATCTTGACTCAAGATGAGCTAATCTCCTGGATCCTTTTAGACATCCAGGGGCTATCCTCTGGTGCCTAATGTCTCCACTATTTTGACGAGATTTTGGAGTATGCCTAAAGAACACTTATCTTTCCTTCTTAGCAATAATTCTTCTTGACTGAGAAACAAGTTACCTTTTCTCTATGGCACTCAAAATTCTATGTTTTTTGAAAATTTTACGTTTTTGTTGTCATTGCAATATACAAAGTTTTTCAATTGGATATATTGGTTCCAAATGAATGTGTGTGTGTGTGTGTGTGTGTGTGTGTGTGTCCAGGGAGGGTGCAAATGCAGTCCTCTTTTACCACAAATTATGTGGGAATTTCCCACATTTAGGGATATCGCAGGGATCAGGGTGAGCCTCACCTTGAGAAAACCACCTTTGTGACCATATTTCCCCGGCCAGGTAAATATTGAATGAATTTTTTAATTGGATATGAAAACAAGTTCCATGTGATTTTTAAAAGGAGCTCTAAAAAGCACTCATAAAAGAGAACATACAAAGTTGTCATTTAGGTGACTATATAAGAAAGACTTTCTAGCTTTTGGGTTTAAAAGTTTCCCAAATTAGCCCATTTCAATAATTTAAAATGTTGACCTAAACCGAGTTTAACAATTATGAGAAGTGGTAGGCACTGTTTTATTACCTGAGTTGAAAAGATGGCTCTTTTCATAATTGTTAGATCATCTCGATCCAAAATATTGTTCATGTCAGGAATTTCTCCTCTGTGGGGAAACATTAATAATAAAAATAAAAATAACTGGCACTAATTTCATTCTTTCTATATATCACTGTTCTAATCAGTTTAAAAATAAATGTAAAGCAAACAATTTCCTAATGAAGTTCACAGACAAATTTCTAAAGTGTAAATAAGCATGATAAAAGAACACATTTGATAGTGTAAAAGAAAATTGAAAAAAATTTTTTAAAACATTGATGTTGACCATCAGGGGGATACTATCATTATACTTTGCCTGCTCCTTAGTACTGTGTTCCAAAGTGATGTACCTTGTCCATTTATAAGTTGATATTTTTACTGATAAAAAGAAATGATGCTCACCTGTCACCGGGTCAGGAAACAACACAGCTTTCTCTTCGGATCATAGCAAAATCCATATATTTTATATTACATTTAATTTGATTTCATTATTTAGATTTTATTATTTATACATGTATATATTTTATTTATTTTATTATTTTTAAAATACATAAAGTTTATTATTTATTAAGTAAATACATGTTGACATTAATTGATGTTAATTAATAAATATGTTAATTTAATATATACATAAGTATGTATTTAATATATATTAAGTCAATATATATTTAGACTTAAACTCTCATGACCTCTCCCTCAGCTTCTATTTGGCATAGTAACCCCAATGAGATTCCCATTAAATTAGAATCTATCTTAATACATAAATACTTTCTTACTGTATAACCTGTTTATAAGTATTTCTCAGATGAAGGATAAAAGAACACCTGCTCAAATGATACAGCACATCTTCAAAGGTTAGTAATTCCTTTATGTTTGAAACAAAATAAATACATTATAGTATCCAAATTGCTGTTTGAATAGTGACACCTCAAATGTTTGATGTGTTAAGTATTCAAAGCACCTACCTTAATAATGCATCATAGAGTTTCTTTCCAAACTTTTCCTTCACTGAATGTGCAGTGTCCCTGTGTAAACAGAAAGATTTATAATTTAAAAAGAGTCACATTTTAAAATCTTTATTTTTCATAACAAAGCTGTTGTTTTGTCAGTGTATACTTTTGTATTGCCTCTTCAATTATTTTCCTATTTGCCAACTCATCTCGAGTTAAAATCTCCAGAGCTGAGGCAGCAGAACACTCTGACCAGCCTACAGAGCTTAACATTTTTTTTGCTTGATGATATTCAGAAGAGGGCAGAGGGCTGGAAGGTGGAGGTAGAGATGCAACAAGATTGGGAGTGTGTTGATAATTATTGAATCTGGGCTATGGGCATGTAGGAGGCCATATTATTAGTAAATAATTTCTTTACTTTGCCATATGTTTTTATATTTCCACAATAATTTTTTTTTTTTAATTCAACCCATCTTCAACGATTTTTACAGAGGCTTTATTATTCCACGGTAGCTCGTTCCAAAATTTTTATAGTAGCAGTTTTATAGGCATTATATAATCCAACATAGTAGCCCAGTGAGGAGAGAACCAGGTAGTATTTGCGCCATAATAATCTTAAGGGGAAAAAAAATAGTTCAAGGAGATATAACACAAATCACACACATAAAAAATCCCTTTACACTTATTGTTCAAGAACATTCTCAAGACATGAGATTACCATAGCTGTTTTCGTACTGCCTGGCCTTTCAGGGTTTCCACATTGAAATTATTTGTCTGGGCAGGCATGATGAAAAACACCACCACTGTGATGTCACTTTTATGCATCTAACAAGAGATCAGAACACACAACAGAGTCAATGACCAAAGATAAAATAAAATGTGTGACAAATGGACCTTAAACTTTGCAAAGATAGCGTTTTAAAATGCCTTTAGATAAAAACAGTACTTTTTATGACTCACAGAGAAATTACACCCACTATACTGAGGCTCTTTTAGAAGTTTTAATATAAATTGGGCTTTCAATAGAGGTTTATCAAGTAATAATTTAAAAATTCAGACATAAAATATTTTCATAACATCAATCACCTAAAATATATAGCATTGATATTGATATCACTGTGCTTTTCGGTGGTTAAAAAAGGTAACATAAATGTGAGCTAACTTTACAAGGCCAAAATTCATTCTTTAAATTTTCAGATTGGAAAGTTAATGAGGATTTAGTTTTGGTTTATTCTATTCTTTTTCCTAGCTTATACACATTGATTGGCACAATTGATTATTTACTTTCTTCTGTAAAATGTTATGATATTACATTTTAATTTTTTAGACCTAAAGTAAAGAAAGTAGCATGTGTGTAGCACTTTTGGTGTGACAGACAGTGTACTGGGTACTTTGAATGCATAATTTAACACTTTCCTTGTAATAACTGTACACTATAGATATCACTCTCCTTGTTTTACTAATGTAGAAAGAGAGATTCAATACAGGAAGGAGTCTGACTTTGTATAACAGATTATTGGCAAAGCTGGGATTCAAACTGGTGGGTTTTTTTACTCTAAAAATCTATGGTTTTCTTTTTCTTCTTCCCACAAGTACCATTGGCCAAGCTTCTCTCAGAAGGAAATGATATATCAAATAGCTATGGAAAAGAAAGCATAAACTCACTTAAAACTGTGAGCAGATGAATACTCATGTATCTCCTGAGTGTGGAACACTTTACCATCTAATCTGTGTTCTCTGCACTCTAGGGCCTGACAATCTATTCAAAAGTCTACAGAAGTCATAGAATAAGAAACTCACTCCCGGAGGAGACAATGTACTGTTAAAGAACAAATATATCATATGGAAAGAGAATGCTTTCTTTTCATTTCTCCAAGAACTATAATTAACTTTTTCTTCACATCGAAAACCAAAGTGAATACTTAATAAATGTATGGATAAACTGAAGAATGTCCATATACATGATACATGTTTGATATAGTTTTGAGTCCATCTATAAAGCTTGTTGAATAGATACATACTATGAAATGTGATGAAACAAGGTTTAAATAACATAGTATTTTTAAGTGCCATTCCTACCAGAGCCCAGCTGACTTGCCAGGAGGCAAAGCCTTCAAAGAGAGCCTGCCCACCTCAAAGGGAAAATCTTTTTTTTTTTTTTTTTTTTTTTTTTGCATCAAAATGTAAGTAACAGTTTTATTTGCAACAACTCAAAACTGGAAACAACACAAATACCCACAAACAGATGAATGGATAAACAAACAGTGGTATATATACAGGATATCACACTTCTTCTCAGCAATATAAAAAGAATGAACAACTCATATAAGCACCGAAGATGAATCTCAAAATGAATATGCTCCATGCGGGTACCCAGGAGGAAAAAGAGTAAACACCTCATGACTTCAATTACATAAAATTCTAGAAAATATACACTTATCTGCTGTTAAAGAAGCTATGTTACTTAAAATAAGATTTCAATAACAGATTTATGTTATAATAAGATTATTTCAGCTTATTCTGGAATAATCTTTAGATCTTCAATCCTATTTTGTAGACTTGGGTTTTTATTAATGTATTTCTTATTAATGTGATATATGTAAATCTTCTAGTATACTTGCTACAATGTCTGCTCTAAGAAAAAATAAATCTATGTCCAAGAAATAAAAATTTATTGGAGAGCAGTATAGAGCTCAGGAAAGTTTGATTGTCTCAATATTGCAATGAGACTAAATTTTACACTGGTTTCCTGTGAGTTACTGTTATTTAGTCTATATTTTTATGTGATTAGATTATAATATAAGCCAATAACTTTAATCAATAGCTTGACATGCTACTATTGTCTATAGTTGCTTCTATTGGCACAGGTTTGGGTTTGTTGTTGTTGTTGTTGTTGTTGTTGTTGTTGTTTGTCTCTTGTTTTTGCTTAATTAGTTAGGGACCTATTTTA
>NW_011889225.1:1087521-1124716 GCF_000151845.1 Pteropus vampyrus | reverse complement strand
CCACGGCAGAGTCTATTTTAGATTGCCAAGGTTTCCAAGTAAAAGTCCTCATGTGAATAATTCCTAGGTGAACTGTCGAGTGTGATCAGGATAGGAGAAATTTCCCTCTTACAATGTATTATTCATCTTTCTATAACATTTATATAGGGCTTACTTTGTGCCAGACTCTACTGTATTTGACAAATATTAATTCCCAAACCATGTAGAGTAAGTTTTTTTCACTGTCCTCATTTCATAAATGAAGAAACTGGCCTGCAGAGAGGTTATTTGCCCAATGTCAAGTTATCTACAAATTTACAGGGGTAGGATTTAAAACCAAGGAAGCCTGGCCTGGGGTCTAAGCCCTTATTCATTATGTTAGGCAGCTGTATTATCCAGAAAGATATAGAGGGCAAGAATGTGTATAAATACAATTGTATTATGACCTTAATTCTTTTGGAATTTTCTCACTGTTTCAAACCATTAAAAATAAAATACCTTAGTCTTGAAATTAATTTCTTAGTTTATTGACCTAAGAAAGAAAGAAGATCTATTTTAGGTCTTCTAAAATCCATATTTACTCCGCAGAATAATTTCACACATACGGGCCTACATGCAATGACATGCTGGTAAAGTTTAACAATCAGGACAGAGAGAGAAAGAAAGAGAGAGAACGAGAGAGACAGAGAGAGAGAGAGAGACAGAGAGATTTGATTATTGGTTCTTGTGAGCCCATGTGAGCTGGTCTCAGCACACTGCTACTTATGTGGCTTAAGATATAAGGTTTTAAAATGTTTTTATGCCTCATTGATAGATATGGAATCATATGGGCACTTTTACATAGTGACATAGTTAAAACTGTGGCTTTAAATACAAATACCAAACAGATAAAAAATGTCAAAACTCAGTATTCAAAGACAAATTAATATGCCATACTATTTTTTACATATCCAATTGTCGAAGACTAAAATAATTAAAAATTCATTGTTGGGTTTCACCCTGACACTGATGATAATGAATATTCTCCAACTGCCTTTGCCTCTTTGCATTATTTCCTCATCATTCAAAGCCCCAGGCAGAAGAATCTGATTGGCTGATTCTGAATTATTTGCTTCTTACCTGCTTGGAAACAGGAAAAATATCACATTTTGTCCTCCTTTGCTGTGGTGGTGGAAGGCAGAGTATTGCCACCCACCAAGACCACACAATAGAGATTTCCTTAGAATAAATTCAGAATTTGGATAGAAAAAGAATCCTTTATAACACAGATGCCTTTGAAATAAGGACGGGGGTGAGAGGTGGAAATTGCTATTCTTAATTATATATATAGTTAATCTGGCACCATGGAATCTCTCTTCTCCCTCTAGGTAATGAAGTAATTCAGTAAGAAAATATACAGGTAAGACCATAGAAATGAAATATATAGGAAAACAATATACTTAACTTCATAGTGCTTATAACCTAAATGGAGGAGGCAGATAATAAACCAAATATTCAAATAACCAAGTAATACGTCAGGGGTAGTTGGTGCCATGGAGAAGAGTAAAGCAGGTAAGAGAATAGGGAGTACTTAGGTGGAGGTGCTGGGCATGTTTTTGTTTTTGTTGGAGGCATGAGAGGGAAAATCCAGGTGAATCCAAGAGAATTCTTGGAAAGAAAAAAGGACAGCGTAGGATCTTTATGTTACCTCTGTGCAAATTACCTGGGTTCTTTTTTTTTCTTTTTCTTTTTTTTTAATTATCTAACACTTCGAAATATGTTCTTTAGACTTTCAGCTAGTATCTAAAAGAAAGACAACTAGAGACAAGACCACAGGAATTAAGCAAGGAAGATATGTTAATTAGAACCATTTGGCTGCAAGTAACAGAAACCTACTAACTTCAACTTAAGTATAATACTGAAAAATTTAGTAATAGAATGCTGAACAGTCTCGATGCAAAAATTTAGCTGAGCTATAGTCTAAATTACTGTGGAGAATCTCAAGAGTCTTCTCTTTCCATCTGTTTCTGCTTCTTATGGCATTTCGCTGTAGTTTCACTTTTTTTGTATCCCATGAAACACAATAAAAAATGGACAGTGTAAACAGCTTCAAAGCTGACATTTTTATTATACAGGAAAGCATTCGAACAGACTCATCTGTGTAGACCTCTTCCTATGAGAGCATTCTGATAGACCTGGCTTATGCCAGGTGTCTACCTCTGGACCAATCATCTGTGGCCAGGTGATAGGGTCACGTTTTATGAATATGCTTCTTGGTTTTACCACCTCTGGATGGCCTGTGGCTAGTTCCCAGAAAAACTGGCAAGAACATCTTAGAGGAAGTAAAACAACAGATTTCTACCAAACAGAAACAATGAGGCAATGTTATAAGATGTAGAATTGGGATAGTCTTGCACAAATTTCTGTTATTTTCTGAACTTTCATTTTCTTAAAATAGAAAAGTCAGCTTAACTTGGTCAAACGCACCAAGTCATTATGATAATCTAGTTCAGACCTAGGGCATTTCAAGCATAGTCCATTTATTTAACAAGCACAAAGTGAATACTACTGTGTTCCAGATATAGCTTAGTGTTGGTTTTACTGCAAAGCCACTGAAAATGAAAGTATGGGTGAAGATTTGGGTGGTAATAGTGAATGCAAATTTTTCTGTATTGTTTTATTTTTATTTTTTGTTTTAAACAAGGTTCTCTTGCTCTAATGTCATTTGGAACTGAAAGATCAGTGACAAACTCAGGGGTAATAATTACCAGGCTTTCTCCTCAGCATGTGTTCTGCCTCTATTGCTGTTATTTCAGAAACTGTGGTGAACACATGAGCACAATGGACTGCGGCTCGCTCCATGCAATACCGATGATAAATCTGCCTTTCCCCAGCCTCTTTGTCTATGTTAAACTGTTAAAAAAAAAAAAAAAAACAAAAACACACACACACAGTAAAACAAGTACATATACATTTCTCACACTGATCCTTCTATACAAGCAAAACAAAATCACGTATGTCCTATATTGTTTTCCCTCAAGGCTGTATAAAATTTTCTGACCACAAAAAAGTAATGATAATTTTTATTAAACCCATTACTAAATGCATAGCTATTTGTGCTTAAAAAGGTTTTGTGTACTTTATTTTCTGCTTCTAAACTGCTATTTAATCCCCTAAGTAAAAGTTATTTCTACTTTGATATAATCACATAGAATTATTTGGTATTTTAATTATACTATTACTTTTCCCACATTTTATAAATATTGAGCTAATTTCTTTCCCCGTTTCTTATCATGTTTTCCCCATAAACAATGAAACAAAGCCGACATTAAACTAGATACCGAAAATAAATATAATTATTATCATCATTAATTCACTGACAGGGAACCTGACAAAGAGAAAAGACAAATGTTTTTCCATAATTATAAAAGTCCTACCTCTGTATTTAATTTCAGGAGTATATACTTACTTTAATTAGATAGTGTTTTTAGATTGTGCAATCATCCATTATTCTGTATATCTTAACTTCAAAGAAAACACAATAAGCCAAACCCCAAATAATTACTTAAATAGTTGGCAACAGTTGTGGGCTTTCACCATTTTGCTTAGTTATTGAATGTTATGTCTAACATAGCTGCGTATGAAAGTAGCAGTGTTGAGAGAAAAAGCTAGTTTCTGGCATTGTATCAGCAGCGTGCTTTTCATAATAAAGATTCATCAGAAGCTATTCAACATTATGCATCAGGCACTCTTCTAAATCATATTTAATCTTCATAAATGACTGAGACACATATTTTGTCTTCATTTTATGGGGGGAATTAAAACTTTTAGAGGTTAAGGAACTTGTCCGAGGTCACATCCTTATTAACCATCTTAGCAGAGCCCTAAATTGATCCCAAATCAGTCTGACTCACAGCTTGTGCTCTCATCTGCTTTTATATCTTTTAGAATCTAACTCGATCAACAAGTCAGTCCCAATAATTATTGCATCATATCAAGGAAAACACTAAAAAAAAAAGACTTATTAGATGATTCTAAAGATTAGAACAAGAAAATTCTTAGCATATTTTTTTTGACTGTAATATTTGCAAGCATCTCTCTGAAATTCAGTGTTTGAATCAGGGCTCTATATGCATTCTTGGATCAGCAGAAGTTTTTTAAAAAGCTCTGTATGACTGGTCTCATTTATTCAGCCAAACCTCTCATTAGCTAATAATTGTTTCTGTACCTTCAAAGAGCTTATAAATTAGTGAGGAAATGGGTAAAAATCAGGCAGAAAAGTGTAAATGCTGAGTAAGGTATAGGATTAGAGCAGGACTGATTCACTCTAGCTGAGGACAGGGAAAAGTATCTCATAGTATATAAGTGTTCATATTGTCAGAATCACCTCCAGACTGTAAGATTTTGAAGGACAAGAAACCATCAATTATTCATCTTTATAACTCTAAGTTAATTAGAGAATAAAATGGTATTTGGGACATAAAGTTTCATTTGGGGAAAGGTTATTTTAGGCTGAAAAATTAGATGCCCTAAAGAAAAAGTACATAAAGTCATATGGTATGTGCAAAAAATAGCAAGATGTCTGATATGACTTTGGCATTGGGAATAGAATGTAGGAGACATAAAAGGATAACGTCTTGGTAGGCTATAATAAGGCCAGATCACAGGATTCTCTGAAGACAAGGCTAGGAATTTACTTTTGTCTTGTATATAGTGGAAAGCACTACACTGGCTCATTTAGAGATATGATAAAGACATGGCCTATGTTTATGAAAAATAACTCTGAAAAGAAGTTTGAAATGTTTCCTATCTCTTTGAGCTTTTGTGAAGAGTAGATGAGATAACATGTCAAATGTTTACAAAAGTGGCTGGTACATGGAAAGTGTTCAATAACTTTAGCTATTGTTATTTATTGTTGTTGAGCATAATAAGATTTCATATGTGGGATAGCATTTAACATTTAGACATGTGGACGTGGGAAGATAGGTTTTCTAAGTGAGCAAACCTAGTACGAAAAGATACAGGTCTTCATGAAGACAGGCACAGTGCATGCTTCTGCTTTTTCCTGGTCCCATGGGGGTCCTTTATCTTTTAGGCCTGTGACATGGCCACACCTGGGCTTTACAGCAACCCTATCTGTTTATACATGTTGTCCACTTTCCCCCATATTCATAATAGAATGTTAAAACCTCTGTCTGATAATATCAGCACTTAGAACATATCTGGACCTGGTTCTTCTGACAATGGAACTTCCCTGTGTTTTCATGTATCTCATAACTTTTTGTTGAATTCTGGAGAATGTGTATAAAAGAATAAAAAATGAGGTAAAGTGTATATTAACCAGTAAAAAACCAGTCCAGTGACGGAGTTAAAGTTGACTAACTCAAAACTTGGTCAGAGGAAAGAGTTAAAATCCATCAAACAATTGTCTGTGGCTTCCTTCAGCATTTTCAAAAGCCAAACAGCACTGTCCTCACATTTCCATCAAGGAAATTCTGTTGCTGTCTAGAAAAGAGAGGCGAAAACTTCAAAAAAAAAAAAAAAAAAAAGCATTAGCTATCTAGTGGTTGTAGTGGAGAGGAAAATTGACCAATTATTGGGCTAATAAGAATAAATTTGGAAACTTCTTGGAGAATCTCAGAAAATTTATATGCTGGGTAAAAATGGTTGAAATTTTAGCTAATAAATTTAACTAAAAATGTTGACCAACTTCAAGGTCTTTGTGAATTGGCTAATAACAAAAATTATTTTCAGTTAGCAAATATTTTTTGAGTAAAATAGTTGCAACCTTTCTGCTTTTATAAAAGTTGAATACTTTTATTTTTATTTTCATTCCTCCCACACCTCATATTCATTTGTCTGAGTCAGAACTTACTGAAACAAATCTTGGGTCTTTCATCAAAAACTAAATTATGAGTCATTTCTTATGTCAAACTTTAAAAAACATTTTAAACATTTTAAACATTTTCATGTATATAATTTGGTATTTTTATGTACCACCCAAATTCTAAACCAAGTGTGGGCATGAGGTGAGAGTCTGCCATGGAAAATGATTATAGTGGCTCTTTCTGTGAGAAATGATTATGAGTCTAACTCAAAATCTAGTTCTTGAGTACTTGTTATTTACTAGTCACTCTGCTGAGCAGGACATTTTACTAGGACAATGGGTCAGGGTTTGACTAAGCTTACCTACTTCAACCAGTGAGGGGTTTTCAGCTGGGGAGATGGATATATAATCTTCTTTGAAGACAGTATGATATAAATACTGACCTTTTATCAAAAAGATAAAGTTGTAATATGTAACTGTATACCAAAGTGCATTTGTTTCTAAAAAAACAAATAATATCTGATATATATTAGTTGTTTTTATTAATAACATAATGTTCTTAAGTATTCTAATGTGAAATATTTGATATACCTCTTTAATTTCTCTTTCACGAAAATCAAAGTCTGCTCTTCTCCAGGAAACAGGGTTGTGGAGCTTATCACAGATCACTGGTTTGCCCTTTTTAGACTACTATTATAATACACTATCAGAGAATTTCTCCAATCTTCTGACTTTCTTAGTTCCTCGGTGACATTATTTTAAATGTACAATTTATGTTTACAATTTGACCTTTAGGTCAGGCTGACCTTTTTATGGGAAAACTCTCATTAGGGCCATTCATTGATTTGCAAATGTTAAAGTTTGTCAGAAAAAAAAGTTTCTTGCTTTCAAAGTGTCAACGTGTCTTTAAGATAGTTGTATAACTCTTCACTACCATTATCTAAATATTATTTATGTATCACACACACACACACACACACACACACACACACACACACACACACACTCTGTTCCATAGACTCTTAATACTTTTTTTAAACTGGAGAAGTCTTTAAAAATCAATTTTCCAAGTTCCTAATTTTCCTTAAAGTGAAACAGAAAAAACCCTAAAACGCTAAATTAATTTGATTGCAACATAGTTACTAAATTTGCAAAACTCCTGACTCTATGGTATGCAAATAATTTTTTGCTATTACTAACATCATAAAAAAAAGATACACTGTAATCTGATTTAACTGATAGGAAATACAAGAAAGAATGACTTTGGGTTATAGAATCGAGCAGTCTTCTAAAATGAGTAGACATAACTGTTTGGTCATCAAGGACCCACATCCCGGTTTTTAATAACTTCTGCCTTATCTGACCCCTACCAAAAATTCAACTATACATTGCAAAGTTATAGGAGAAATTTGGCCATTTGTTCACTTGGAGGATAGAGGAAGTAAGGCTTATAGTGCAAGCTGTATGCCTCACATCCCACTTCTCTATCTGCCCCTCAGAGCTGTGTGTGGATCCAAGGTCTTCTCAGCATTTCCTAAGCTGCAGAGTAGAAAGGAGCCTAACTTTATGTCCCCAGGGTCTTACTCCTATCATGCCCCTTTGGACCTTGGATCTATTGCTCCAAAGTAGACAGGCATCGTCTCGCACTGCTACACTCTACACTCTGAATAAGGTTAAACTATATGAGCTCTCTGTCACCCAGGAGAGGCTTTGTCATGCATATTGATTAGTTAAAAGGGCATTTCTGCCATCTGGCTGGCAGATGAAATGTAAAGATCGATACTTCTGATCCTTCAGCTTTAAGGATTGGAAAAAAAGGTGATGAGGGGGAAGAAAGTAGGACTATTTACCTTATCAAGATGGTTGTAGAAATCAATGTTTGCTGCACAGAGATACCTCCCAAGCAGTGTGGCATGAGTAGTAAATATTGTAGCGATTGGAAGTTTCCGGGCCCGAGAAAGGACCAGTCCTGTTCCGGCCTGCCATTCGTGGAATTGGGCAATAACATGTTTACCTTCTGCATGGTCTGTCACCTACATCAGAAGAGAAGCATTTAGAAAATTCGTTCGTGAAGCTTGATCTGATCGTAGCCTACAGCACAACGAAAGTTACCGTGCCTATAAATTTCAGCATGGTTTAAAGGGATCTAAATATGGAATATGCGGATTTAGCAAATATAAATGTTTTATAGGATTTGGTGGCATGTGCATAAAGCCCAGTGGTTCTCACACTTCGCATATATCAGATCGCTTGGAAAGCTAGTAAAGCACTTACATCCAGGTCCCCTTCTCAGGTAATCTAATTTAATAGTTCCAGGCTAGGGGCAAGAATTTGCATTTCTCTCAAGGTTGCAGGTGATACTGCTAAGGGTGGTCCATGGAAGTACTTTTTGAGAAGCATTGACTTTGGCTAAAACCTTTGTACTTTAAGTATCTGCTCTTCAAGAAGTTCCTCACAGCTATGAACTGTTATACAGATCGACAGCAGCAAAGAGGCGACAGCAGAAAAAAGGCTTGCCCAGAGGCCTTGAACCTTTTTCAGTTTTTATTTACGCTTTGTATCAATGCCTATCTGTTTCTTGAACTGCTTTATTTTAGAAAAAGTTGGTTTCTTGCTTTCTTGTTTCTTTTCTCTCTATTCCCTTTAACAGTAAGAATGATGGCAGACACACACAACACACACACACACACACACACACACACACACACACACATAGCTTGGAAGCTGGACTCAGCCTTGGGGGCAGTGGCTCAGGGAGGCAGTTCTCAGAGGAAGAGTTGGTTCCACCAAAAGATGCTAAAACAAGAGTGTATATTGGTCATTAGACAAGATCTGCCAGCATCTATCTAACCTTTCTTCTATTCTGTCACCAACACAAAGCAACAGGACTGCCCTTTCACCTTATCCTTCACTTCAAAGCAACCCTTTGAATGGCTATTGTAATATGACTTTATCAGTAAGAAAGACTGACCAAGGGGAGAACACTCCCAACATATAGTCTGTAATCTTTCCTTAGACCACACCCCCACTTTGCTAGAAGTGCTCTGATTTTTAGGTTAGATATCATCATCTTGAGGTACTATAAATGTGGAGGATCTTACTGCCAGGCTTTGAGGACTTAAGAGAGTGCAGGCTTGGCTCATTTAACAAGGACTAGTTTCTAACGCTCTCATTTATTTTCACCTATGGAGTATTTCAGTTCTATGAACTCCTTAGCAACTGTTGGGATCACTTCAGCCCTTAACAAATATTGGAAATTTCTAAAAGTCACTGCAGCTGCATAAGTACTCATGCATAAACAAAACCAAATATTTCAAGCTATTTTTCACTCCCTCAATTCTAGAATTCATGTATATAGTGCATGATGTATACTATTTTTTTTTTGCATATATACTGAGTATTATCTATGTAGCAGGCAATAATATTGGATGTTTTATATACATATTCTGTTTAAATCTGA
Source organism: Pteropus vampyrus (assembly GCF_000151845.1). NCBI lineage: Eukaryota > Metazoa > Chordata > Mammalia > Chiroptera > Pteropodidae > Pteropus > Pteropus vampyrus. Next base: position 1,115,471 of record NW_011889225.1, on the reverse strand, counting down.
CATGAGGTAAATATTAATAAGCATTATTATTACCCTGTTTCAAAGGCTGGTGTTTGGTTTTAAAAACGCTGAATACTCGGATTCCTTCAAATGTACTAGGATAATCCATAATGGCATTAACTTAAAATTCACTTAATCTAAAGATAATGGAGTCATTGCTGGGTAATGCTGGGCACAGATACAATTGTGCTGCTCCTCTGTTTTATAACTATACAGTAAACTGTACCTCTTTTAAGAACCAGGCAGTTAAAGATCCAAAAATCAACATATCATTGGCTTCTCGGTCGTGATAAGGGATGCCGACATGGCATGCTTCCCAGAGGTCACCCTTCCACCTGTCCAGATTCCAAGCCGAATAACCTATGTCAAAGAGCACCACGTAAGGACTCCCTTCTATCAGCCATCTTCCAAAATGTACCTGCATATAAAGAACACAGAGCCATACAATAATGTTAGATAATGCAAAGGAGGAAAATATATTTGTGCTTAGAAGATAGAGCTTTATTTAGAACTTAATTGCAGATTATGCAAACTATATAGGAAATCATAGTGACAACACAAAGCATCTGATTTCGAGCCTGAAGATGTAATGGGCTTGCATCCATTCATCTAGAATCTCCAACTTTTTACTTTTCATTAAATTTGGTCATTTGAAAACAAAGTATTAGACAATGTGCTCTGTCCTGTGATCATGAGCTCATGGTTTTAGGATTTAATATTATAGCTTATGTTTTTATGATAAAGTCATAAGATGAATTGCTCTGTATCTTTATCAACTTATAGTTGGATGTAATTTCTACTATGTAACTTATTTTTCCTTATGCATCAAGACTTATGATATTTCCTGCTAGGAAAAAAAATGTTTCTGTAGATAAATGTGTATTTTTCTTACTTCTTCTATCAAAAAAAAAAAAAATGTAACTTGAAATATTTCCCAATACGGTTGCTGCCAGAGACCTTAATTAAATGTACTGCCCAAGATAATTTATCATTTTAATCTAGCAACTCAGAGTCTAAACTGATTGCATTCTTTAAACTGACTGTCCATCAATTCAACTACTGATTCAGTCACACAATTACCTCCAAGACTTGTGCCAATTTGCCTTATTGCACAAATGCTGAAATTAAACAGCACTGAATCTCCATCTATTCAGCTTCCTAAGCTTTCACTCAGGCTGCTGATTGCTGTTAGAGGAAGTCACAATTGTGTATATTTGTGCTCTTAAAATGTCCTAACTATACATCAAAGATATCTAGAAATTCTTTTACATAGTCCTTGAATACTTTTGAAGAACTTCTTCCTTCAAATTCTCTTAACACTTGCCTCCTAACTCTCTAAGATGACATTTAACCTCTCCTTCAGTAAGATCATCAAAAACACTGAGTGAGACCATCCTGAATGTTTTCATCAACTTATCTCTGCTTGTACTCATCCTTTATTTCCTGTTTAAGTGAAAGGGGAGAAGAATGACTGTTTCAATAGTACTTTGGATCTTGTTCTCTCTCCCATTCTCAGTGACCTCACTCTCTTCAATCATCCATTTCTTCTGAACTTTCAACTTCTCCCTATATGCTAGATATTTCTTTCTGGCATATAAATATGCTCAGGTTTCATTCATATTTAATAAAACATTAATTCTTAAAACCATGTCACCCTGAAACTACTTAATTTATCTTTCTTCTTCATAGGAAAATCTCATAGCCACAACTTCTACACCTTTTTCTCACCACTCATTCACTGCTCAACCCACTGAAATCTTATTTAACTTCCTCTTCTCCTTTGAGACTATATTTAACAAGGTTACCTTGAATGATCTTAATATTGCTAAACCTGTTGACCCTGGTTCAATCTTTTGTTGACAGAATCCCTTCTTCATACTTGAAATTCTCTTTTCCCTCAACTTGACCTCACTATTTTCTAGTGACTTAGAACAATACAAATTAATTATCTTACAGGTTGGGGGTCAGTAGTCTGAGATGGGTTTTATGGATTAAAATTAATATGTTGGAAGAGTTGCATTTCATCTGGATTCTCTAGAAGAGAACTTCTCCAGAAACATATCTATCCTATACCGTCTACTGAGCTCCAAATCTATTATACTACTAAGATATTTTCCTATGGTTTCACAATGTGTCGCAAAAATGTGCCTATTTAAAATCAAGTTCATCATCTTTCTCACAAACCTGCTTTTTTCTTTTCCCTAATTAGATGATGGTCTTCTCTCATGAGCTCATGTACATTGTGTTCTGTTTTCCCATAACAGTGTACTTGTCAAGTGAAATGTCAGTCATTAGCCTTTACCTGGCAGCCATGTTTATTCATTGCGTCCACTGCTTTTCTAACAGCATCATTTAAAGGTTCACACTGTTCTACCTGAGTCTTCATATTATGCTCAAAATACGGACCAATCAGAAAATAATTGTCTCCCCATTCATCTGCTGTTGTTCTGGCCTTTGTCTGAATCACAGTATAGATGCCACCAACTGTGAAAAAGAAAAAGTTCCATTATCATTCAGGTTGGTAATTCATTTTAAAAGATAAAGGCATGGAAGTCAGTTCTCATTTTTAAGTAAGTACTTAGGATCCATCAAGTACAAGGGTTTATTTAACTAGCTAAAAGAAAGTTTTTAAAGGACACTAACAAATAATCACTATTAGTTCAAGTTATGCGTATTTTAAAGCCCCTCTGGGTACATGTCAGAGAGCAGCAGGTTGACAACAGCCTAAAATCTGAAGAAACAAACAATTGGAATGAAGCAGTACTTGGCTTAAAGCTCTATCCACATTGAAGTATCAAAGTTGGGACAAAGAGCCATTGTCACCACATGTGCCTTCAGTAGCAGCAGTCACCTTTCACCTCTTCTCTAAAAGTGATCCAAGAAGGGGCTAAGTTATATCCAAGTTACAGCGAGTGCTGAAATTATGAACAAGTGTGCCAAGATAAAGAGCCACTTCCCTTTCTAGGTACCAAGCAAGATAGCTTTTGACAAGAAGAAATAGCAGATAGATTTTGAGGGGGAATGCTTGGTTCAATCCTCATGTCTAACCCAATGACACAGGTACGAATTTCCAAACGGTATTTCATTTTCTCCCTCTAGCATCACTGACACCACTATTAAAACACAAAGCCAAGAAATATGTATACTCTCAGAAAATATGTATACTCTCAGAAAATATGTATAACTTTGGATCCAGCATGTCTACATAAAAAAAATTGTCCCAGAGGGAAACAAAAAAAGTGTCAAAAGATGATAGATAGATAGATAGATAGATAGATAGATAGATAGATAGATAGATAGCTGATAGCTTGCTATGAATCATTATATTGTTGAAAAATTAGAACCAACTTAAATTAAACTAGCTAACTCACTTAACCTAAGGCTCAGTTAGCTTATCTGTTCAATGGGAGTAAATTAGTACTTAGTTTGGGGGAAATGGCAAATCATAGTAGCAGTATTAACGATTAAGCCTCACTGAGAATGTGGTATTTAAGTACTTAAAAAGATGAAGAAATAAGGCGGGTGGATATCATGGGGAAGAATTTTTCAGGCAAAGGGAAGGATTAGAACCAAGGCCCTAAGTTGGGAACACAGTGTGCAAATGGAGAGTAATAGGCATTCATAAGGAAAGGTTTGGGTGCAACAACCAGGTAGGAAGAATAGAGAGGACTGAGGGGAAGAAGGAAATTTAGGCAAGCTATTTCTTTGTGCCGGCTTTAAACAATCATCTCATACAAGAATATAAAAAGAGTCTGAATCAATTTCTTGAGCAATATTTTGTCCATGAGCTATAAATGAGGGGTGATTCAAGAAATTCTGTGTGAAATCCCAAAGCTAATAGAGATCCTGGCACCAATCTTCAACTCCATTTTCAAGAGCAATTTTATTACTTGCATATTGAGAAGAAAGCTTCGTATTTTTCACTACAGTTTTTCATAAGGTATTCAAATTAATCAGGATATTGGGTTTAATAGCTACGCATCTCTTAAATAATAAATCTGACTGATAGTCACAATCTGTGTCCAAAAGGTAGAATTGTCCTCTGCAAATTTTTCTTTAAGCTTGAGCCACTCAAAATATACTTTTTGGTAAATTGCTTTTTGAGGGATAAGACACAAATGGCAAATGTTGATACTACTATATGATACTAACAGTATTCATTAATCTATCAAAGAGAAGAGCTAATGTAACTCTTAAAATATAAATATCAGTTTCAAGCAATTTCATAAGAGCCTACATAAACGTATTGTCCTTAAAAACTTCATTATTGAGAAAAGGCTTCTTGACTGTACCTGAGAGAAATTTAAACTGTCACTTGAGCAGAGTCTATCAGGAATAAAAATGTAAAATTTAAAAATAAAAGTCCATCTCACATTGTTTCAGGCCTGATTGCAAATAAATCTTTCCCCCAGACTTCTCCCTGTATAGTCTTTCTGTGAGGAGGTTCTCTTACTGCATTTCATATGCTCAAGCTCCATTTTAGCCTTCCTCTGTCCTTCCCATATTTATATGCCAACTAATTTCCCTCGATTTTTACTCTTTTTACCACAAACTCCTCTGCTGACATGCTAATTATAGGTAAATGTGATGGCATAGACATAAGGTCATTTCTATTTTCAAATTTGAAGTATAAATCAGAGAGTCACCAACACATTTTAAATTTTGTTATTATTCTTTTACCAGTGTAGGTCGCTGAATTTGGACTTACCCTTCATTTTCAAACATGTACTTTGTATTTTATTGATCTATATTTTTTCTGAAACAACATGGGAGCTATCTTTAGTGTGAGGGCAAAGTATCAGACCTTTCATAAGAAAAAGAAGACCAGCTTCCGTGGCATATATGTCACTGAAGTAGCTATAACTCCAAGTTTTCCTCTAGAAAGACTGCTGATATTGTTAAAAACCAAGATTCCAAAGCAGCATGGAATGTGGGCAACAGCCAAAATAAGGCATTTTATAAATACATATAAATTGGAAGTCTCTTCTTTATTTTTTAAATGTTTAAAAGTTACAGAATTTGGAAGTTATATGATTTTAGTATGCATAGTGAATAATCTGACCCTCCTGTATCAAGGCACGGTTGCAGAAGCAAAGGTACTCATTATACGATTAGAACATCATTCTAATGATGTCTCAGTTAGAACATTATTCTAACTGAGACAGCAGGGCTGGTAGGACAGTGTATAAATGCTACTGGTGGCCATGGTCAACGAGTTTGTGTGCCTGGTGCTTTGCTAAATTTGTGGTTCAAATCAAAGCAGCCATGGTGTCAAGTAGCAGGAGGTGAGACACTTAGAGCAAAACCACTTGCACACCTCACCCTGATTACAGCACAGCGGCAGCTTCCTGTATAACACAGGAGGGGCTCAGTCATGGTAATCGGGATAAAAAAGAAAGTGGAGAATAGCGCTCCTCTTGAAGCTATGCATGTACCAAGCATGGTTTTTCCATAGATTGTGTGTTTCGTGTGGTGTTGCTCGGGATGCTGTTGATGCTGCCACTGCACATCTACACCAGGAAAAGAAACCTCAACCCCTAATTATCGTGTCACCCATGATTGCAGTAAACCCGTTCCGTAACTTTTTTCCATTTTCTGCTTTTATTTTTAAAACCGACTCGTGGAATCACTCAAAGTCAAAGCCAGGATGATCATGGATGATCCAACTTCCTCATTTTATAAATAAATTTTATGAAAGTATAGTAATAATAATAAAACACCTACAATTTTATTAAATGCTAGGCACTGTTATAAGTTACCTGCAATTGGTGTTTCTTTTGGTTTTTACAACACCATTACAGGTAGATGCTATTATTATCTTTATTTTTAGATGGGCAAACTGAAGTGCAAAGAGGCTATGAGATGGATCCCACATCACACAGGTAATGATGGAGTTGAGACTCCAGTCCAGGCAGTTTGACTCCAGAGCCCACACGGTTTAGACAGTAGACTGTAAGTAACTGTATGAAACAACACATCAATGGATCCTTAAAAGTGGTGTTGGGAAGGATAGGGGGAGAAAATGAGCAATATAAACTTCTTCAGTAAAAAAGATAAACTTCTTTAGGTCATGAGGAGGATGGAATGAATTATTTCTATTCTGCTCCAGAGAAAAGCCATTTGGAAAACAATACTTAAAGGAGATAACTTTTTAATTTTGGTTCTAAGCACTTCTAGGTTAACAAAAAGGAACCCAGGGGTTTAGAGAACTTTAGAGCAGCAGTTCTCATTTTAATCATTGAGGCCTTTGGAAATCTGGCTTAAGGCTAAAACAAATTGTTTTTAGTTGATTTTAAAAGAGAAGTGTTTATTTAGTGACTAAATTTCAGAAGTGTTCACATGTATTAAATTAGCATTCATGATTTGTGACAGTATTCATTAAGCTCTTTTTAATGATCCTAAATATCCTCGACATGATAATTGGTCCATAGTCTATGATAATTTGGGCAAGTCTGTGCAGAAGAAATGATTGTAGGAAGAATTTTTTCCCAAACCCCAAACTAGATGGACCCCCCGCCCCCCGGCCAAACGCACACGCTATGTATAGTCTTGGAGTATCTTGTTCTCTTATTCTCACTCATCATGTTTGACTATAATTGCATGTTCAATATCTATCTTACTGTAACTCTGTAAGTGCTGGATGATTTGGAATCAATTCTGCATTGTTAAACAATATGTTCCTTGTCTCCCAGTGCCTACCACCTAACAGACACTTGATACATTTTTATTGAATAATAAGTAGATAATAATAATAAAAGAATGAAAGCAATAAATTTCAAGGGTAATATGAACAAGTAGAGAAGATTATTTTAAGGTCTGAGAATTCGCATCCAATAATTTAACTCTGATTCTTATTTGTTATATTTAACACAATTTCGTTGACAAAATTCTGGAAGTGAGGGAGTTTTGTCCTCTCTAAGAAATCTTTTGTTTTCTTGGATATAAATACATTTCTTGTTTGTCACACCACTGTAAGATGGCCAAAGGATATTGCATTCATTTCATTCTTGAAGAAATTGATATTCAGATAATTTGAGATGTTTTTACAAAGTCTCAGAAATCTATGATCTTTGATTGCAAGTCTCGTGTTCTTTTCTCTATAGGCCATTTTCTTAGGCAATAGTTGTTTTAATTTTTATTTTTGTATGGTAATAAAAAAGATAAATGGACTCAAAGGAGACCTAAGTGCTAATCCCAATTCTGCCATTTACTTGATCATTTAATGTATGTAGGCACCATTGCATCTATGAAATGGAGGAGCTGGATTCACGATCTCTAAGATGCCTCATATCAATGCTACGAACTGCAGGAAAGTAAAAAGTTCAAAGTCAAAAGAAACTATGGTGTCAATGTATTGTCAAGGATAAACATAATTGTCCATTTATATAAATATCTCTAAAAAATCAGATTACACTGTATATCAGAATAGACTCAAAATGGATTAAAGACTTAACTGTAAAACCTGAAACCATAAAAGTTTTAGAAGAAAACACAGAGAGTACACTCTCTGGTACTGTTAACAGTAATTTCATTTCAGATATATCTCCTTGGGCAAGAGAAACAAAAGGAAAAAATAAACAAATGGGACTACATCAAACTAAAAAGGTTTTGCACAGCAAAGGAAACCATCAATAAAACAAAAAGACAACCTACTGAATGGGAGAAGATGTTCGCTTATGATACATTGGATGAGAGGTTAATATCCAAAATATATAAAGAACTCATACAACTCAACAACAAAAATACAAACAATCCAATTAAAAAAATGGGCAGAAGACCTGAATAGATATTTCTCCAAAGAGGAAATACAGATGGCCAATATGCATATGAAAAAATGCTCAAGGTCACTAATCATCAGAGAAATGCAAATTAAAACCACAAGGAGATATTACCTCACACCTGTCAGAATGGCTGTCATCAAGAAATCAAAGAACAACAGGTGCTGGTGAAGATGTGGAGAAAAGAGAACCCTCATACACTGTTGGGGGGATTGCAAATTGGTACAGCCACTATAGAGAACAATCTGGAAGTTCCTCAAAAAATTAAAAATGAGTCTACCTTTTGACCCAGAATTTGCCTTCCAGATATTTCTCCAAAGAAAACCAAAACAATAATTCATAAAGTTCTCTGAACTCCTGTGTTCATGGCAGCACTATTCACAATAGCCAAGATATGGAAGCAACTTAAATGCCCATCGATAGACAACTGGATAAAGAAGTTAAGGTTCATATATACAATGGAATATTATTCAGCCATAAAAAATGAAATCCTATCATTTGCAACAACATGGATGGACCTAGAGGTTATTATGCTGAGTGAAATAAGTCAGACGGAGAAAGATAAATACTATACGATTTTACTTATATACTGAATCTAAGGAATAAAAAGAACAAACTAATAATTGAAAACAGACCCACACACAGAGAATAAATGGATGATGGCCAGTGGGGAGGCGGGGAGGGGGCTGGGAGAAAGCAGTAAAGAATTAAAGAAGTACAAATTAGTAGTTGATAGAGGGTCACAGGGATGGGGAGTATGGCATAGGGAATGCAGACAGCAGTAATGTAATGATTACGTGTAGAGCTAGAGGAAAGATAGAGTAATCAGGGGAATCGTTTCATTAACCATATAAATGTCTAACCAATGTATTGTATACCCAAAACTAATTAAAAAATACAAAAAAAATCAGACTGCAATAAATATTAAAATAAACATATATTGGAGATGCTATCAATTTGGGTAAATCATACTGTGGGTCCCCTTCTGACAAGAAAAGCCCTTTCCTCTTGCATAGGAAATGAAAGAAAATAAGTATCAAAGACAGCACAGAGGTCGAAAGTAAATTTTTTCCTTCCTTCATTCAAAAGAAAAAACTTCTTTGAACATTTTCTGCCAGTCACCATTCTAAGCCTTGACATCAACACACAGGTCATCAGGATATAAAATCCATGGATAAATTTTCATCAGTGTGTGCCCAGCACCAGGAGACAGTGCTCCCTTAATGTTTGTTAAATGAAGAGAAAAGAAGGAAGAAGGAGCTCTGCTCAGGTGCTGGAACTCACACATATGCCATCTGAACTGTTTCTTGGTGCTAGAGTTCTCTAAATTTTTTCCACCAATAAACTATATATCCTTGAGTTCCTCCCTGCTCTGTAGAGAAAATCTTTATTTCAAGGCATAGTCTGGGGTTTATGCGTAATAGAGATGGCTCTGTTGCCAGGAACTTTGGGCATATTTAAAAACTTTCAGATTGGAAAAAGAATATTAGAATAGCTATTTGTGAAATACTCATTTCTCTATAATAAGTTTTTTGTCCTTTGCTTTCTCCTCACTAAATTGCAAAGAAAAAGACTGCTTTGTTCTCTTACATTTGTTCTCTGCATTTCTGTACAGGCAGAATTGATTTTTAATTTTTATATTATGATTTTACGAATTTTAGGAATGCATACACATGAGAACTTTGAACATTTAGTATAGGTGAAAATATAAACAAATACCAAATATAATTACTTTTGAAGTCATGTGAGTTCTGATAAGCCAAAAGGAAGAAGTAATGTATCACATTCATGTTATTATTTCAGAGCCTGTAAATTCTACAAGCTACCATTGCCTTTCACCTATCAATCACTTGGCCTGGTCCTTCATGACCCTGAAGAATTCAACCTTCAAAACTTACTTTTTCATACTAATATTCCTTCAATTGTCTTGACACTTTTAAACTAGAGAATATAGATCCATAAGGAATTTTTTATAGTTTTACAGCTACCTTTATTACTAAAGTTATTTAGGTTGCAGTATTCCACTTTGCCTTCACCAATCCAGCACAGATGAGATTTTATCTTATTAGAAAATAATTTTAATTTTGTTAATTTGATTTCCTTTCTTATTTCGTAATTACTATACATATATATTACTGAAGGGAAATTTACTTTTATTCTTCTTAATAAGAGCTCAATATTATGCATTCCTGAGCTGCTTCTAAGTTAAAGCTTTATTTCCAAGCTAATATTTAATTATTAGAAACATTGTTAAATATTCTATATAATTGCTAACGGTAAATGGAGTTAAAATTTCTAATTGGTCTTGATCAGGTATAGTTCTTCCAAAAATAAAGAACAAAATTATACTGTTTGCTGGAAAAAATCATAAAACCAAAAAAATAAATATTAACTTTGTATTTCTCTTTTGTCATGACATTTCAAATTTTAATTTAAATGTACATTCCCTGGCAAAGACTATTATTTTCAACTTTCTCTGCCTGTTGAAATATACCAAGTTAAATGTATCCTGAATTTATATTTAGTTTGAATACTTTTCTTACTCACTGGCAATTCACTCTAATTCATCCTCCTAATCTACATCTTCAGCAATCTAGCAAATAGCCATCTTCAGGCCCAAGTACAAACCTTTATTGGTCACTTCCCAAGCGACTTCAAAGAGCAGTAAATCCTCCACTGGAAGTTCTTCAACTTCCCACTGAGGAAGCCCACTGAGGGATGCCACAGATAGAGATCGGCCTCGGAGCATTCTTCTTCCAGTCCCCTGAAATTTTCTGAACTCTTCTTTCAGTTAACTAATCCCAGGAGCGGTGTGCTTTAGGGGTGTGAAGGTTCAAAGCTGGAAGATCTCAGGCTTTGGTAGCTTCTCATAAGACTAAACCAGCAAAATGGAATGTCATGGGCTTCTGGAGAGTTCCTGGTTGAAGGAGGAATTCTCAGCTCCTCTTTACCAGCCTTTCTGGGCAGGTCCACTGAGAACAATATCTCCAATAAGAATCTACCCAAGAACTCACAGCAATCACAAGTAAAATCCTCGGGCCTGGGCTTTAGGCAAGTACCCTCTCAGATAGTGGCATCCTCATAGGCTGATCATGATACAAGTCCAGACCTTTAGCCCTTGTCCTTTTGAACAAATTCCTAGACTAACACAGTCATCAATGCTTATTTCATCACTTCCAAAGTGATCCAAGACTAGCAATTGCCCTTATAAAGTTTGCAGGCCATTTTAGATCACATGTAGAATTGACTGGGACGTGTTTCCATGCTTTCAGTCCCTTTAGATTGTATTAAACTTTCTTTTGATTCTCATTTCTAGAGCATTAAAAAAATACTTCTAGTTGTTTTGTTCTACATCTGCAGATTGAATTTTGTAGGTAAGCATAAATCTTGGTTTCGCTTTTCTTAATTACTTTACTTTAAAATTTCTCTATAAAAAATTATAAATGCTAACATGTCTTGGATGTAACATACAAGAAATGTAATTTTGACTGATCAATGATTATCAGAGCATCATTTTAATAAAATAGTAGAAATTAATTTTAGTCCTATCTGTTCAGTTATCTCAAATAATATCAAATTAACTAAGAATAATTTAATGGATGTAAAAATGTTCAAATATGGGGGAAAAGGCAAAATATATAATGTTCTGAAGTATGACCAAGATCACCTTGCCAGCAGTAAATGCCATATATTCACTTTCTCACGTGTTTGTATGTACATATATATGTATGTCCTAATTTATTCACACACAGACATATTCTATATTGTTTCTAAATAGAGTAATGGCATTCACTAGCATGCTTAAATTTGAAACATTTTACTTTACAGATTTAAACTACAATCAATATTTTTACATTATCATTCTGAATAGCAGTAAAATTGAAATTCACACAAAATATCCTTCACATTAGAATTACAAGCAGAATTATAAAAAATAATTTCTTACTTATTAATATGATTACTATTTTTATTAGTTATTATTAATATTACTATTTGTTATTTATTAGTAACCTTTTATTACTTCTTTAGCCATTTCTATACAATTGGCCTTATTCACTAAAGCCTATTTTACTGATTTAAGATAGATAAAACCATATTTCATCATCTGATATTAATAAATCAATGTGAATCTATATGTCTTCTATCATTCCTGATATATTTGATTCTAATCTCTGTCTATAAAAGTAAATTTAAGTAGTTTATTATTCATTCAAGTGGTTAAAAAATTATATGGTTAATCAAAAAATTAACTATTCGAAAGATAAACTAAATTATTAAAATAATTTTTTTGTTCACGAAATGATTTGCTTGTGTTGACAAAACCTTTGTGAGTCCTGCAAATAGAAGTTCCAATAAAACCCAACAGAAGGGCATGGTGACAAAACGCGAGAGTGAGATGACAGGGTGATGATAGAGCATCAAGTTGCAGTGTTTCGTCTCAGCATCCCTGAGACTGGCTCTTTGAGGCTGAACAAGCCCCAGGATAGCCGATTCGCAGTATTCAAATTACACTGTAAGACTTTATTCATTTACAGTTTGTGCTTGGCTGTAAATTTGCTTGGGGCAAATCCAATCTGTCACTTAACTAAGTTTTTGTTTCTTACTTAAATGGGTATAAGCCCATTTAAAAATGGTACTTAATATGGTGCCTGCACTATACCAACTACTTTAGTAACTTTTCAGTCTCATCTATAAGACATACAGTGTTCTATTAAAAGCTTTCCCTAGTAACACTGGTTACTATTGGAAAAGAAAGGAATAAAAGGGAGGCTTATTTTTCTTTAAGTTTTTGAATTTTGTTCCACATGCATATATTATCTGCTCAAATAATTAATTGCATTTTGGGAGAAAATGACCTTAGATGAATGAAAATATTTCAGAACTTATCAAATAAAAATAAGTAGCATGTAAAGCAAAATAGTGTGTTTAATTCAATTTTGTACAAAAACTATACATATACTCCTACTCATGAAGTATACATAAATAGAAGACTGAAACAGATATAAACAAAATTCTTACAATGGTTTTCTTTAGATGGTAGTGCTTATGATTAATATTTATGTGGTCTTTTTTTTTTACTAGTGTTCTATAAATTTTCCACAATAAACATATATACAAATATTCATACCATACATGGGATAAACAAAACAGCTTTTGAAAGTTTAACCGGATCACGTCATGATTATTGCACTCCTTCCCATTCTCATGATTTTAATTTCTTTAAATTCCTTTTGATTTTTTGAAATTTGGCTCTCATTTAGAGTTTTGTCTCAAGTACCAGCACTCTCGACAGCATATCATCTCCTAATGACCCCCTCAAAGTAGACTCAAAACTCTTTTGATCCTGTTATCCCAACATGAGGACATACTTTGCCACGTCTTTGCTTTTTAGTGGGAATGCATTTTTTAAAATTGCTCCCTGAGTGAACAACGGCGAAATAAATGGAACCACAAGAAATATGTCCATAGGATATTGATGTTATCTGAATGAATCCCCCTCTTTAAGATATATGTGAAAAGAAAGGCAGTGTTTTATGCACTAAGAGCTGGAGAGATTCAGAGAAAGTTCTCTGCTTCCTGAATACTCTGAATATCCTGAATACTCTCCTCTGAGGTTTATACTAAAAGCACAAACTGATGAGATGAGAGCAGAAAGAGAACAGTCATCCAGAGAGGGAGGTGCTGTTTCTCCAAGGTGGGAGAAGGAGTCTCCAAAGTTCCTGATCCTTAATTTCACACTCATACTAACATTTCATTATTCAATAAAAAGAGAGGAGAGGACAATTAGGAAAAAAATGAAGATTCGTGTTTGGTTTCCTTGGTAAGCATTCCAGCAGAGGTCACCAGATAAATTTAGAAAACCACACATTTGCTTTGACATTTTGCAATCATCTTGGAAGTCTTTAGGATTCTCAAGGCTTCGTTAGCTTACACCTGCATTCCAGAAAAATTCAGTTAATATATTTATGGGCACCTGTTAATATATTTACGTGCTACTATTCTAGAAGTTGAAGATCTTTTCAATAAATAGTAGACAAGGCCCTGCCTTCGTGTGAACAGATAGACATTAATCATGTAAACAAATAAACAAATTATATTATTTTGAGTTCTGCTAAGTTTCTGAAGCGGAAAAACTGCAAAATGGTAGAGAGTGCAATTCAATAGCAATGGGTGCTTTAGCTGAGGAGAGCAAGGAAGACCGCTCAGAGAAAGTGATATTTGAATTGAAACACAAATAATGAGAAAGAGGAATGCTTGAAGATCTGGGAGAAGAGATAGCAATTTCTTTAACTCTTACAGGAACAGAAAGAAGACCAATGTGCCTGGTGCCCAGAGCGTAGTAAATGAGAGGAAGTTTGGCAAGGAGGAAGTCAGAGAAGAAAACAGGGAACAGGTCATAGAGAAGCTAGTTGAGAACTTGCATTTTATCCTGGTTGTAATAGGAAGTCATTGGATGGTTTTAAGCAGGGGAGTAATATGATCTTATTTATGTTCTGTAAAGATTTCTCGGTTTGCTCTATAAGGAAAGGAATATTGAAAAGGGCAAAAGAGGAGGCCAGGGTCTGAGGGAAGCCTGCATATCTGTCACAAATTATAGAATGTGAAACTTTAGCCATTACGTAGATAACCTCCCATTTTCTTCTCCATGTTATAAAAGCAGCAATGAAAGTGAGTTATTCAGCACTTAATTTTTTCTTCTTAAACTTAAAGAGTGCCTTTGTTTTCCAACATGACCTCCCTATATGTTTCATTTCTATGTTCTCACCTGCGCATGGTCTTTAACTTATGATACATGTGTTGTTGAGACTACAGAAACAGAATTAAAATGGAGAAGTAAATGCAGTGTGTCAGGTACAGTAATCACAACCCTTGACTTCATGAAATTTTCATGCCAGCAGGGAAAGTCAGTATTAAACAATAATTAAAGGACATTGAGGGTGGTTAATTATATGGAAAGGCTGTGAGAGCATGTAGTAATGAAATTAATGCAATCTAGTTATTAGAATGACCTCTCAAGAAAAAGAAATAAAAGTCATCCAAATGAGAAAGGAAGAAGTAAAAATGTCACTATTTGAAAATGACATTTTATTATATGTAGAAAACCCTAAAGCACCACCACCAAAAAAAAAAGAAAAGAAAAGAAACTGTTAGACTAATAAACTAATTCAATAAATTTGCAGGATACAAAATCAACAAGCAAAAATCTGTTGTGTTTCTATACCCTAACGAGAAACTATCAGAAAGAGAAATTAAGAAAAAATTCCATTTACAGTTGCATCACAAATAATAAAATACTTAAAAATAAATTTAATACAGATACGAATGACCTGTATACTGAAAAGCATAAGACATTGATGAAAGAAATTGAAGAAGACACACAGAAATGGAAAGATACTCTGTGCTCTATGATTGGGAGAATTAATATTATTTAAATACCCATACTATCCAAAGTAATCTTTGGATTCAGTGCAATTCTTATCAAAAGTCCAATGGCATTTTCACAGAAATAAAATAAATGATCCTAAACTTTTTTATGGAACCACAACCACAAAAGGCCCCAAATAGCCAAAGTAATTTTGAGAAAGAAGAACGAAGCTAGAGGTATCGTACTTCCTGATTTCAAGCTCTATTACAAAACTATAGTAATAACAAAATATGACATTGGCATAAAAAACAGACACACAAATCAATGGAACAGAATAGAGAGCCTGGAAATAAGACCACATATACATGGTTAATTAATTTACAACAAAGAAACCAAAAATATAAAATGGGGAAAGGACAGCCACCTGCAAAAGAATGAAACTGGATCACTATCTCGCACCCATAATTTATGAAAAATGTTTTCTTCCTGAAAATATATCATATAATATCATTATTAGTAAAGTATTAGTTCTTATGGAAGGAGCAGCATATGAGGGTGAACCAGTCAGAAAAGATTAACTACAGTTCAAGCAGATACTTCTCAGGTAAGTTCAAAAAGTGAATAATCAGGATATAAAGCATGCAGTATCTTCTAAAATAATCAAAGAAGGGTAAAAATTAAAAGCAATTTAATATCTCTTTGGCAATTAGCCTAGCACTTCTTACCTTCAGGGGAGAGATGGACAAATACAAGGAGACATAGTTAGAGGTATGTAATTAAAAACCGATGTCAAATCCTTAAATCCTAGACCAAATTAACTTCTGGATTGAAGTTCAAAGATACTGTTTGTTCTGAAAGCATTTATTATCTCAGCTTTTCGGCTGGTTAAAATTAGGCCTTGATTCAGGAATAGAACATACGGCTTTCACAAGATTAGTTGTGGGAAAAATAGAAAGTTGTTTTAAAGTTTATTTTGTCTCAAACTATGTAAATCTTGATTTGAAATTTTAAGATACCCAACTACTTTTATAAGAGAAAAAAATCTACATTTGAAACTGGGTGAATTCTACTAATAAAAAAATGGCTTTATAAGATTTTAATGAACTATTGGTTCAATACTGGCATAATTCATCACACCATAGGAGTTTGGGGACATACTGAGACATGTGTATTCATCTGTGAGCATATGGTGAAATAAAGAATTTTATCTTAATTGTGCAGAATATTATAAATTCATCTCTACCAAAATACATCACTTAAAATAAAAATATTTGTCTCCTTCAGGGAAGAGTAGAGCAGTTTGTAGAATAACAGAAAGAAAAAGTTATCTGTTTTAAACATCTGTTTCTTTCTCTTGATATTTTTTTTTTTTTTGAGGGCTTCAGAAGATCGTTATGGTTAGATTTTCACTCTTGCTAGTGATGGTAATTATTTGCCAAAAATGATATTTTTGAAAAACATCCTCATGGAGACTTGACCCTCCTTACACCTGCCTAAGAAGTCAGGTAGACAGGGATTGTTCCTCCACTGGTAGAAATAATTAATTCTCTAGAGTCGACATATCATCTGGAAATTAGACTTTTTAAAACAAAATTCTGTGAGAAATACTGCTTATCCAGTTACCTTACGCTGGATAGCAGAAGTTTGAGTGCAATTCAGGTAACATATTTAATATTTAATGTATAGCAATCTCTGAAAGATGTAATTATTTAGAATTTTATAAAAACAACAAGGCTAGGTAAAAATGACTGAATTCACATTATACGATGAATAATATGAATATTTTTTAAAGATTTAACCTAAGCATAATCTATGCAGCAAAGTACAAATGATATTGTCATTTATTTCTAGTTTTTTCTTTGCTAGGGGATGCAAAGAAAAAATACAAATGATATTCTGTTATTAATTTCTAGATTTTCTTTGCAAGTAAATTCCTTAGCTTTATGTGGCTGAGAGAAGTCTTTTTTTGTTCTCATCATTTCTGGATCTCCTTTCTGAGATACCCAGTTTTTATTGAAGATTTCCCAAATGTTTCCTGGCACTCTGTTCCAGGACACCCTCTACTGGGAATCACGATCTCATGGCAGGGTTCTTATTAATACTTCCAAATTATTTATTCTTGAGTCTGGCAATATTTGAGGTTGGTTTTAAGCCCTGAGTTCTATCGATTATTTCTCTTAAATACATCTCAAAGAAGTCCATTTCTCTCTGTTGCCTCTGCCACACCATGGCCCAAGTCATCCTCAGCTATAACCTATTAACTGCCTTAGCCTTCCTACTCATCCTAACTAGTCTCTCTACATTTGTCCAGTTCTCTTCCCTGCCACAAACACACACAGACCATTTCCACATAGCAGTTAGAGTGATCATTTAATAGCAAACGATGACACATTGCTAATATACTTTGAATGTCCCATCTAATTGCATTGAACTTAGATAAATCCACCACCACTAAACCCCTTACCCTCACATCTCTCACTCCACCAAAACAAAAACAAAAACTAAAACATCAATTCATACAAATTCTTCTTGGATTGAAAATAAATTTTTATATTAGGAAAGATAAATATCTTACGAGATTGTCTTCTCACCCAGGAAAATAAAATATCTCTGTATTCAAGTCTTTCTGCTGGTAAATTTTATAATTTATAAAATTATTTGATTATGATTTATAATTATTAATTTTATAATTTTCTTTATATAAGATTTTACTCTTATTCTCTTTCCTTATTTAATTTATTCATAGGTGTTTTAAAGTCTTTATCATTAGTGCGATATGTAAAATAAGATTTTTTTTTTCAAGTTTGAATTTTTTCTAGTATGAAAGAAAGCTGTTGATGTTTACATAGTTATCTTGTATCTGCCATCTTATTATATTGCCTTACCAGGCTGACAGGTTTTTAATGGTGTTTCTTGTATTTTTTTTAGGTAAGCAATCATCTAAAAATTGTAATTATTTTCCAATATTTATAACATACTTTATTTTCATTTGATTAAAATAGCTAAAATATATCAAACATTGTCAAATAATAATAGCAAGCCTCTATAATGTTTCCCTGACTTTAATGAGACTGCTTTTAGTATTAATATTTTAATATAATGTTAGCTATTGACCTCTGACATATAACCTTTATCATGTTTAGTAACAATTTTTTTCTTTTTACTTTATTAATCCTATTTTTTCTACTTTGCTAATTTCAGATATAAAGTTTTATTTTAAATGGTTTCTTCGGTTTTGTTTAACATCGATCTTCCACACTAATAGCTAGGCAGATAAGAACCCTGTCTGTCAGATCACCTTTGTATCCCTGCACCTAGCAAATCGCCTGACATGTTATAGGCACTCCAGGAATATATGCTGAAAGAATGGATGAATGAGTGTGTCTCAATAGCTTCCTAAAAAGGTTGCAGCTAATTTCCCATTGCCCAAGGAACAGCTTTTTATGTCATTTTAATATTAGTGCTCTGCAATATCTGGAAAGCTATGTGTAATTTTGCTCCTTGATATTCAGTATTCCTTGGCAAAAAAAAAAAAAAAAAAAAAATTGTTTTTTTTATTTCTAATCACTTTTTGAAGGAGGAGTGATTTCCTCATTAGAGTCTGAGCTGAAAAAGCTTTATCTATTGGGTAAACACACAATAATTTCTTATAGATTGTTTAGAACTTAACCATTTCATGTCCCTAAATGATCATTCTAAACCAATTCCAGCCATGTTTGAATACAATAGGTACCATTTCTGAGAGTCCTCCTTGACTTCTCCATTTACATTCCCCGTATCCAAGCTGATAACGTCAAATATTTCTAGAACATGTGCCAGGCAGTGTGTTAGGTGCTTTATGTCTATTAAGTATTTAGTTTTCATAGCAACTCTGGGAGAGAAGTACCAATAGTATACCCATTTCACAGATGTGAAAGCTGAGGCTAAAGTAATAGATTAGTTCAAAAGCACACAGCTAACAAGCGTCAGAGCCATGATTTACAACAGGCAGTATGGCTCTAGAATCTGCATTCCTAACCACTGTGGCC
This sequence comes from Pteropus vampyrus, assembly GCF_000151845.1. Lineage (NCBI taxonomy): Eukaryota > Metazoa > Chordata > Mammalia > Chiroptera > Pteropodidae > Pteropus > Pteropus vampyrus. Next base: position 1,096,299 of record NW_011889225.1, on the reverse strand, counting down.
TGACCACTGCTGTTTGCTCTTATCATTCTAGCCTCATAAGTATCTCCAGAATTCATCTGTTTCTCTACTTCTCCACCATCACCTTAGTCTAAGTTACAGTCATCTCTCATCATGGTTCCCAGGATCCACCGTTGCCACTTGACAACTAAGGGCTTCTTAAAATGCAAATCTGATAAAATCTTAGCCTAAGGATTCAGATTCTAAACCTGGCTAATAAGATGTTGCAGAATCCAGAAACTATACCATTGTAGCTTTTTCTTTCTTAATTTATGTGTTTCTTTCCTGAGTCAAGCACCTCCATACATATAGTATCATAGCAGTCAATTCTCAGGTTAAGGAACTGAGGAAGAGGAGGAACATTATCTTTTATAAAATATATTTATGTTAATAATCATCTTTTTAAGAGTTTAATGAGTACCTTATTCTTAAATCCAATAACCCTGAAAGATCATAACTATTCCAATAGTCTAAATACTGCCAGTAATCACTGTAGATTTTGAGATGCCCTGTGTGTTTTTGCACCACCACAACTTTCTCAAGTGGATATATCTGTGGAAGTAGGTCCCTGTCGCCTGCTCCTGCCTCATCATCTAACGCTCCAGCAACAAGAGACTGTATTTCAAAACTTCTACACAGCACTGAGGCCTGCTTCTCTTCTTGTGCTGATATTGTCCCCTCTGTCAGGAATAGTCTGTTGGCCGGTCATTCTGCACCTGGCCAACTCCACTCTCATCCTCTAGGTGTTACCTAGAACAAGGATTTTTTTAAGCTCCACCCTCTTGGGTTTTGTTAGCCATTCTTCCTTAATGTTCCTCTAATGTCCTGTGCATATCTCTTGCTACTTTTGTCATATCTCTTGCTGCATTTTATAATAATTTTCTATGTTTGCATTTGTTTCTTCATTACAAGCCTGTTAAAGGTGGAATTGTGTTGTTTCTATCTTTGAATCCCAGCCCCTAGCACAATGTCAAGAGCATAACAGTCAATAAAAGTCTGGAGGTTTTGCCTGTTGACACTTTTTGGGTAGTTTTATTTACTTACAGTCTACATCTTTTAAAGACAATATTTCATACAGCTTACAATGATCTGTACAATAGTGAGAGAGTAGCACAATTCTGAAATAGTTATGAAAAAAAAGAATAACAAATATAGGGATAAAAGATATCCAAGAATAAGGTTAAAACTGGATACTATAAGTAAGTAAAACATCTTAAACTATGAATCAGCCTCAAAATTTGCTCCAAATTTTCTATTAATCCACATGAAACAGGACATCTTATTTCTTATTCCATTCTCGATGCTTATAAACTAAAAAACAAAATCAATTTCTCAGGAGCCCTTGTTCTTAATGTTTAAAAGAGTTTGAGGTGTTCAAATTCATTTTGATTATTAAACTTCAAAGGACCGTACTATATTATATGAGTTGAACCAGTAGAGACAAGCGTTTAAAAGCTTTTCAATTTTTAAATGACATGTAAATATATTATTGAGCTTACAATGTGTTCAGTATTAATATAAAATAAAAAATGCCTTATGAATCTATGTAGATATTACATAAAATAATATTTACATATAAAATAGGTCTTTTAACCTAAAAAATATGTTCTGTTAATAAGCAATTGAACTAACATTCATTAAAAGCCTGCTTGGATCAAGCATTGTGCTAGCAAACTTCTCTCTCCCAACTCCTTATACTGCTGTTAGGGATAGAAATGAAATGTGAAAAATTTCTAAATTTCAAGTAAGCTTATAATGTCTCTTTGCAAAACCCTTGGCTAATACGTATGTGTGTGTGTTATTTTTGTCTACTGTTAAAAATATCCTGTTCACTGTTCTTAGAATTATGTAGCTGATTAGAAATGACCATTTAAGTCTTCATGAATTGAAAGCACTAGCTGCCTAGTATCAGGTGGGAGTCACAATTTCCAGGCAGCCATCTAGTTCCTCACTGCTAAGAGAGCTTGCCCGGCAACCATGAGTGTTTCGTAATATGGGTGACCAAATATCATGTAAGTAGAACAAACAAGAGATAACCTGAGAAGTGAGCTGTCATCACTTTCTGATTCATCCTTTCTCCCCTTGGGAGAAAAATTCCCTGTATTACTTAATCTTTCTATACCTCAGGGTTTTCTGTTTTTCTTAGAAAGTTGTTTTCACCCCAAACCAGATTCATTTCTGAATAATCTCAACCCCCATATGTCTGTTCTTCTCTGATCTTAGTAATAAAATTTCTTGGTTTTGAAATAAATTAAATTAAATCTGTCTTCTAGGGATATAAGAATTTGCTTTTTTCCTCCATATCACCCCCTTAAATTTATAAGTTGTTACATCATAAAGTCCATTCTCTATTATCTGAGCACAGATGCACTAACACGGGGTATTTAAAAAGAAAGGCAGTTCTTCCATTACTAGCTTCTATGGGTTTCAAGCTAATAATCTAGAAATAAGGAAACACACATCTCAGTGCTAGACCATGAAATACAGTGTCTTCAGCAACGACTTGTTGCATGGACTTGAAAATAGATATAATTTATTTCTTATAATAATGCTTATTACATGTTATACAATGAAAATATCTTAGTAGTATAACATTTACTAGATTCTCACCTTCACAAGAGAAAGTCATCTCATTTATATCCTTATTCACTACATTTTTTTTTTTTTTAAGTCTACAGTTCCTGGTCTTCCTAGGTGGTTTCCCATCCAAGTACTAACCAGGCCCAACCTTGCTTAGCTTCCGAGATCAGACGAGATCAGGCACGTTCAGGGTGGTATGGCCATAGATTATTCACTACATTTTAAGTAACAAATCTGGCATTCTGATCAAATGGACTTGAAGAAGAGCTATGACTCTGCAAGTGTGACATTTGGACACACGTGTAATTCCCTGTGACTATACTAAACATATAAATGTCATACTACTACACTTCTATATGTTTTATTTCTTTGAAGACATGTACTGTGTCTTCTGTCTTTCCACCATAGCAACTAGAAAAGTTGTTTGTGCCAAACACTCGATAAACATTTATCAGCAAATTTAACATATCATGCCCGCTCTTGTTAATTCTCTGCTAAATTTTGTTCACATGGAACTGTTGGCTCCAAACTGGCTGCAGAATTCCTGCTCTCCTTGGATCTCCCAGTTTTCTCAAAGTAATGATGAGTGTTTTTATATTGGAGCTCCAATAGTAACAGGAATCAAGTTGAGCCAGATATTAGAATGAAAAATGTAGTGGTCTTCCATCAATATACCTGCATTTGACTTAAAAATGTCTTTATGAAGGCAGAATCTTGATATAACTGGAAGCATTTAAAACATAGTAATTAGGGAACAGGTATACAAGGCAGTAAAATGGGGTAATGAAAAGGATCATGGATTGGGTGTCAGGATTTTAGGACATTTATTATTTTTATCACTTATCTATTTTTCCCAATATCTAGTCATAATACCTTAAATTTCTCCTGGGACCCATCCCCTCCACCACTCTCAGTTTCTGGGCTTTGGCTCCAGAACAACCAAGTCATCAGTCAGTGAAAGCACTCCACCTGCTAGGCCTTGGAGACAGGTTCAGGGACGTGCCTTTGACTTAGGGAGAGCCAATAAGATGCAATGAGATATTTTCTAGAGTTTCCAGTAAAGCGGTAGATACATAAGAGAATGTGAGACTGGAGTTGCTATAGACAATTTGCCACTGCACGGAACCTGAAAACCAAATAAACATACAGGGGAGAGAAAAGTTAGAGAGTTGGAGAAAAACTAGATAATTCTGGTGACATTTTTTTGTTCCTGGACGTAATCTTGCTTAATGAGAGTTCCACTTCTAGGCTTTTCAGTTAGGTGCGCTAATAAATCCTCCCTCCTTTCTATTTTGTTTTGTTTTAGCCAGTTCGTAGAACACTAAAAAATAGGTCTACAAACTAGCTTGGTTGCATCTAGGTGAATCAGATTAGTACTTGGGTCTGTTTCTCGTCTATAAAATAGCTTGGGCTAAGTTCACTTCCAATGCTAAAATTATATGAGTTAAAATTTCCTTTATGGGTAAACTATGTCAGTCCCAAACAGTGCATGTTTTTTCATTTTGGATATTGTCCTAATATCCAAAGTTTGAATCCATATATTAACTAGTTATGTGTCACTGGGCATCTATTCCATTCCTAGGAAATGTTAGCAGTTTCATATTCCATGTTTCCCTAGAGAATAATAACTAAAGCATCCCAAGGCTGAATATGAGGACTCGGTTTTTTCCTGATTTTACAGCACCTTGTTTTGTGATTTATCATTCATGTCTAATGCAATTAGATAAGTTATTTGCTAACAGGCGCTTTGCATTATGGTTGGTTTGCTCCCAGTAAGGTGTGCCACTAAGAATTAGATTTGGATAGCTGAGACAGGTACAGTAAGTAACAGGAGTCTCTGTCCTCCTAATGTAAAAGCAGTATGAAAGTAGGCAGTATATAACTGGTATAGCCTGTCCATGAAAAACGAGAACCCAGACTTCTTTCAGCTCTTGGCTCTGCCATTCCCTAGGGTTTTGCCTTTCTGCTCATGGTCCAGAACAGCCAATAAATTTGAAGTTTTTATTTTCCCATACTGTTGTCATAATGTCTATTCTTCCGTATGATGGTGAGAATATGTGGTCATTTTTCTCTCCATGTCCTTATCTGGCAAAACAAAAAGTTGGCAAATTTATGTTAAGGCCCCTTAGCTCCCTCCCCACAGGTACTCGTTTTTCATCCCTGACAAAGTTAAAAGAAATTAAATTGATCCATGAAATTTAAGCTTGGAAACCACTGGCTTATTGTAGATCAGCATTCACATAGAAGTTGGAACAATGAATTAGAAACATAAATGAAAATGACCTTCCTTTCTCCTTATATCTAGATATGATCTTTATACCAAAAGATTGAGTCATTTTGGAAATGTGACCTGAGATATGTACTTAATATCTGTGTCAGTTTCCCTTTCTGTAATACAGGAATAATATCTTCATAATATGCGGAAGCATTAAAGAATGATTTAAATATTATTTTATAAACTGATACAAAAATATAACAATATTTACAGCAATGTAGTACACTATGCTTAAGAGCACAGATTAAGAAACATGCCTGGGTTGAATCCCAACTCTGCTTAGTGGCATGTGATTTTAACACTACTTAAACTGACCCCTAGATAATACACATAAATTGCAAACTCTTTGTTAAAGTAAGTATGCCTTAAGTCCTCCTCTTAAACTCCATATTATGATGTCTCCCAGTAGCCTGAATCTGGATAATTCAGCTCAAACTTTTTTTTTCTTCACTAGCAAATGGAACTTACTCTAACGAAGTTATTTCCAATTTTAGAAAGCTGTTTTAGAGATTCTTCCTTTCAGAGAAATAAAATGGACTTCCTTATAAATGTCTTCCATTGGCTCTAGTTCCTTCTTCAGTTGCAACCTTAAAAATAGTAACCACAAGGTTTTTAGGGAAATGAAAATACCGTTATATTAGAATGATGGGTATATATCCTTATATATTTGTCCAAACCCATAGAATGTACAACACCAAGAGTGAACCCTAATGTATACTATGGACTTTGGGTGATAATGACATGTAGTGATTTTAACAAATGTACCACTCTGGCGAGTGATATTGATAATGGAGGAAACTATCTATGTTGACGCGGAGGCCAAGTGGTATCTGAGAAATCTCTGTATCTTCCTCTCAGTTTTGCTGTGAATCTAAAACTGCTCTAAAAAAAATAAAGTCTCTTAAAAATGGTAATCATATTCTCAGGACAACAATTCTCAGTATTTTTATGAGGGTAAAAATCATAGCACATGTTGTGACAAAGAATTTCTGTGCTGTTTGGTAGACTATAAAAAATGAAAAACAGATGACAGAATTTAAGGAAATTTATGATGTGAGAGATAAGAATTATTTGAAAAACTGATTGAAATCTTTCAGAAACCATTAAAGGAAGAATTCCATAAGCAGAAGCACACTATGATAGTTAATTTTATTTGTTCAAGGACTCATATTGCAAGCATTAAATCAAGCATGGGCTTTGATTCTGTGAGCCCAGATTCACATACTTAGGGAGATAAAAGCAAACTGTGATCCATGTACATAATTGGAAACTAAAGGCTCATGGTTAATCGCATTGTAGTTTTTAAATTTCTACAGTCGAGAAGCCTGAAGTCACAGGTCTTTGAGGTCCTTCTGGATATCCCACAGGGTATCTGCACTCTTCTTGAGTTGGGCAACCTCATCATCCTTCAGTTTCTGGTTGATAACACTGGTCAATCCCCGAGCATTCAGGATACATGGAAGGCTCAGGAAGACTTCATTCTCAATGCCATACATCCCCTGTCAGACAAGAAAACCACTGAGATTAACAAAATGAAGTCAGAGGTAAGAACGATCACAGGTCCTATGTGTGATCAGAAAGAATTGTAGGAAATTCGATAAGCACAAGCTCATTCTTTAATTTTCATCACTTACAGGACCGTATTTCTCTAGTACTTGTGTTTTGAGTTAGGTTGTCTACATAGAATATACAAATATACACAACGAAATAACTAGAAATTAATAATAAGGACTTTAATGAACTTTATTGACACTTCTATCCTATACTTTAACAGAGTTTAATATAGTTTAACTCTTCAAGTTAAATTGCATTCATATGTGATTCTTAATGGGCTACTTTTCACGAAATCTTGTTTCTTAAAATTCTTTGGTTAAGAAGATAATTTCAGGTGGTAGCCAACTAACGAGATCCAGAATAGTGGTTGGAAGCTATACAAAGGCAAGGTTCTTACAACACTCAAGAGTTACTGAAAAAAAAAAAAATAGTACAATTTCCAAAACACTTTACTAATTTGTATTTGCCTCATCATACAAGGGAGAATTATAAAAATTTATTGGATGTCTAGCCTCTAAAAGTCTGTGCTCTCGTTGTCCTGAACTGCTGGAAGGATAAGTCTCCATAAAACTTTGAGAAACAGAAATATCTGTGAACTGAGACTTTATCTTGGCATTCTTTAAATAAATCTATTTACAGAATACAACACTAAACATCATTTTATATTTTGTAACAGTTTCTTACCTTCACCATAGTTGACACTGGATGAATCCTGGATAGATTTTTCAACATGGATTCAATAAGATCAGCCACACTTAATCCAATAGCCCAGTTGGTGTATCCTTTTAGCTTGATGACTTCATAAGCACTAAGAAAAAAAAAATATCATAAAAGCGATTATTGAAATCAGACTCGGTAGTTATTAAAACCAGACTCTTTGGGTTTGACTTCTACTCTGTCTCAAGATTAACCATTATTTTGAGTAAATCATTTAACCTTCCTTGTCTCAGTGTCTTTTTCTGTAAAATAAAGATAACAATAGTATCTATTTTATAAGTTTATTAAATTAATTCATATGTATGTAAAATGTTTAAAATTTAAACACTACATGGTATTATGTAAAAACTTTGATAAATTTAAATAGTGTTGTACAAGTGAATAAAGTCACAATGGTAAAAATATACATTTTCCAAGCAATCTTCTTATTCATGAACATGAATATTTCCAAAGATAATAGTGAAATTAGGAAACAATGAAAGTAAAAGAATTTTCACATTCAGAGCATCTTGATTTTGAGGTCTCAGTTACCACTGTCACCTAAAAACTATGACCAACTAACTCAAGAGCAAATCGATGACAATACCTTGCCTGGAAATTTTCTAAGCACAAATTGTACACCTCAAAATGCATAAAGGTACTGGTACTTGAGAAGTAGCAGGAGTAACAGTATTAGGAAACTGAGATTTAATGAAATGTATCACAGAATACCTTGAGCAAGTTAAATTATTGGTTAAGCCCTATTTTTCTCATTTGTAAAATAAAGAATTTATGTTAATAAAATTTTAAGGACCCTTTCAACTTTTTAGATTCTTTTTTTTCATTCTAAATGTCAAATTTCTGAAAAGAAATAATTAAAATTGAACTAAATAAAATGATTCCATATTGGAAAAATCAGTTAGTCTTGCTACAACAATCCTCTGCAAATAACAGTTAACATTTATTGAATGTTTATCAATGATAAATGTGTGCATAGGTGTGTGTGCTTTTACTCAATTTTCACAATAATTTTATTACCATATGGCTTTACAGAGAAAACCGAGATACAACTTAAAGTTTAAAGTTTCTCCAAGACATTAGTGTTAGTGTCATGATTTGAACCCAAGCCCATATTCTTTACTCTTGTCTATTGTTTTATGTAAACATGAAGGTCATAGAGAGGATGACTAGTAATGAAAGAGATAGAAGAGGGGGAGGAAAGAGAAAGAAAAGAGAGAGACAGAAAGAGAGAGAGAGAGAGAGAGAAAGAAAGAAAGAAAGAAAGAAAGAAAGAAAGAAAGAAAGAAAGAAAGAAAGAGAGAGAGAAAGGAAGAAAGAAAGAAAGAGAAAGAAAGAAAGAGAAAAAGAAAGAAAGAAAGAAAGAAAGAAAGAAAGAAAGAAAGAGAGAGAGAGAAAGAGAGAGAGAGAAAGAGAGAAAGAGAAAGAGAGAGAGAGAGAGAGAAAGAGAGAAAGAGAGAAAGAGAGAGAGAAAGAAAGAAAGAAAGAAAGAAAGAGAGAAAGAGAGAGAAAGAGAGAAAGAGAAAGAGAGAGAGAAAGAGAGAAAGAGAGAAAGAGAGAAACAGAGAAAGAGAGAAAGAGAGAAAGAAAGAAAGAAAGAAAGAAAGAAAGAAAGAAAGAAAGAAAGAAAGAAAGAAAGAAAGAAAGAAAGAAAGAAA
>NW_011889225.1:1081148-1086506 GCF_000151845.1 Pteropus vampyrus | reverse complement strand
AATTCCATCAAGTAAAAATGAAATTGTCTTAAATCTCCTTCCACTTGCCTTTCAACCACCATCTTATGCACTTCCTTCCAATTTTCACTATCATTGTCCGTTCCCATTTCTGGATTCAATTCCTGGAGAGAAACACCTGCCACATTCACTCCACTCCACACAGCCACTGAAAAATGAAAAACAAACAAACAAACAAATATTTTACATATTTCTGACATTATTTAAAAAAATCTTTTCTTCTCCTAGTTCAGATTTCACCTATGATGCAAATTTCCTACTGGAACTGTTCCAATGACAACTGACTCCAGTATACTTCCCTCCAAAAGACTGACATTTGCATTCAAATAGTCACACATCTGATCTTTTAACTTTCAACCTTTTAGTGTAAAACAGAATTATTGTATCATATTTACAGAAAATATGAAACTCTTTGTTTTTCTCTAAGCTTGTGGAATCACAAGAGATTCTAGTTCAAGACTATCCTAAACTTTTGGTTTGAAGAATTCTTAACTTTCCTCCTGCTTATTTTTCTAATAAGCTAAGACCCAAATATAATCAAAGTATCTCTTTCTCATGCCTCAAGTTCATTCTATTTCTTGAAAGAAATTTCACATAACCAAAATGAATTTTTCTGCTCTTAACTGGATCAAATATTTCCTTCCAAGAATGATTCCAGAGGCACAGCAGACAAAGGTGTTGGCTATCATTGGCTATTTGATGCACCAAAACAACCTCCTTACCTATTCTTAACACCTGCTCAGCCAAAAACAAATACGGAAAATCTAGGCATACAAATATGAATAGAGACATGCTCTGTGCCGTGCACAAGCTCAGAATCTACTGGGAGAAACAGACAAGTAAAAGAAACTAAACCAATGGAATAAGCTCGCACAGAAATATGGAGAAAGTATAATAAATATCGAGGGGAAATGAGTGCAAGAAAAGGCTACAAATATAAAGGCATTTGACCTAGGCCTTGAGAAATAAGTATGTGTTCCTCACGGACCTTTGGAAGTGCACTGTAGACTCAGAAAATATGAGCAAAAGCATCCGGTGAAGTCTAGTATGGCTAGAACCACCTATGAAAGGCAAAGCTGCCCATGGCCAAAGATCTCTTTTCTTTGGCGAATTCAGGCTCATTGTGGAGAAAACTAAAGCATTTTCAAGGTCTTTGAAAGCTATGAGATCTACATAATCACGTCAGGGTGAGCATGGTTTAATTCTCTTTCATTTCTTGTATATAATATAGATCAATATGAAAATGGGGGTGGATGTTTTAGAAAAAATGACACAGTAATAAGTGAACAGAACATTGGACAGGAGTCAGAAGACATGATTCCAGTTGTAATCATGCCACTAACTAGCTAAGGGATCTTCAATGAGCCACTATGCCTGCTTTGCCTCAATTTTTTCCTCATTACAATGTAAGTCTTGAACTAGAGGACATGTAATATTACTTTCGGAATGGTGGTTCTGGTAATTATATATTTGTAATAACTAGCATTTATTTTGAACTTTTACTGTATACCAGACATCGTACTAAATAATTTATATAGGAAATAAATTCAGACAAATTCTTAGATATAAGTAATGCTTGAATAAAGTGGTACAATGTGTCAGAAAAAAAAAAAATCAGCATCATTATATATAAAAAGGCACAAAGGCAATAATTGTAAGACCAAATTCTTATCATAGCAAAGGAAACTCTTTACTAAACTCACATTATAAACTCTCATTAAATTCAAAGGAAAATTTATACTTTAACCTTTTAGGGAGAAAATAGCTCCTTGCATACTGGGTGGAAATAAATTTAGTAAAACACAGGTCATCATTATCATTATTAATATTAAAGTTTTAGATAATTTGTTTCATGCCATAAGTCTACTCAACATATAAAATTCTATGTTTAATAAATATGTTTAGAATTCTGAAATACAATCACAATTTATAAATGTTTTTTATAAAGTTGTTTGAAACAGAAATATTAATTTAAATAAAAAGAAATATCAACTTAAAATGAAACATTTAGAATAAATAGGTTTTAACTGTTTCAAAACAAAGCATTGTAAAAGAAATAGAAGCACGATATAATTTTAATGTTGGTCTTTTGCAATTATTAATTTATGTCCAACAATTCTATTTAAATTCCTAAAGAAAATATTTGAGTGATTTACCATATGGTGTCTTATTACTTAAACGATTGATAGTTATGATTAGTAGTTTATTAAAAATCAGATTTCATTTGAAGAAAGATGTTTTTTACATTATTGAATAGTAGACACTGGTTATTTAAAAGCTTTTGTTACCCAATTTATTCTTTCTTCGATAAACATTATGGTTATCATAGCTCTGCCCACTGAAAGGGGCTAGAAACAAAGACATACCAGGAGCACCAGCACACCTATCTTGACCTTGGTTTCTAAACGCCATTCCCCTGAGAAGGAAACAGGGCTCACTAGAGAAATAGATGATTCTAGTGCTGGTAAAGGGGGTGTACAAGATGAGCCTGGTGCTCTTCATTGTTCTAGAAAGCAAGGAAGGACTCAAAAAATGGCAAGACGTGTCAAAAAGACACAGGAGCCAGCCTGAAGAGCTTGTTACTTGACAAATTTGTGCATTATAATGATGGCGACAGAAACTTTGTGGAATAAAGTAAAAACCTGAGTCTACCTAGATATAAATAAATGAATAAATAATAAATGGGTTAGAGAAAGCTCTCTCTTATAGTAGAATCCAAATAATAACTATTAAAGAATTGATGGGGTCAGAATATCATATTTGACATCAGAGTAATAATTTATTTAACCAAGAATCATTGACACATTTAACAGGTAAAAGATTGATAAGGAATCAGATATTTACTTAGTATCAAAGTTACCCCCCACACAAATTATCTATTTATAGTGTTAAATTTGTAAAAACATAAAAATAAAATTTGGACATGGTTCCATAGTGTAGCGGTTAGCACGTCTGCTTTACATGCAGAAAGTCCTGGTTTCACGCCCCAGTGGAGCCACAGTCCATGGTCTACAGCCATGCCACCCTGAACAAGCTCGATGTCTGATCTCGAAAGCTAAGCAGGTTTGGGCCTGGTTAGTATCTGGATGGGAGGCCACCCGGGAAGTCCAGGTGCTGTAGGCATAAATAATAATAAAATAATAAAAAAAATAAAATAAAATTTAAAAACAAAAAAAAAAAAACCCTTCAGAATGGCAAGAACAATACTATAAATACAAGGTAATTATTGTCTATTTTTTTTTTTTTTTTACCACTTGAGTCGCCATGTTCTCCCAAAATCCATCCATGGCAGCTGCTGGGATGAATGCCAAGTTTTTCAGCCATAAGATAACGAAACCTAGCAGAATCCAGATTACATCCACTTCCAATCACACGGTGCTTGGGTAATCCACTTAGTTTCCAGGTAACATATGTGAGAATATCCACTGAAATTTTTAGAAATAATACATGTAAATAAATCAAAACCAATTTCAACTGCTATGCCAATTAGAGGGCGCCCTGACTTCCTCCTCTCCCATGTCCCCATTCCCCAAATGAAACGTGCCCAGAAAGATGTAAATAATTTGACTTTCCATGGGGGTTGGAGACAAAAAAATAAAAACCTTCAAGTTTTATATTAAGAGAACTAGTAAAACATGAAAATGGAATATTGTGGTTTTTTTATTTACGTTATTACTTGAAACAAGAATACCTAAAAACCTTGCAGATTAACTAATTTACTGCATATAGAAAGGAACAGAAAAAGGGTTGAATTAGATTGTCACTTTAGTTTCTTCTAATTCTAACGTTCCATGATTGTTAATGACTGTCATCATAAACCAAACGCCATTGGTGACTAAATTATCAAGGCATGCTACTATAACTTTTCTTGGGCACCAATAATATTTAGTAAACGATTATGATAATGCAGGGTATTAACATTTCCTACTATTTAATGAAAGGACCACTATGACAGAGCCTTTATTCTGGTGTGGCGTGGCCCCGAGGCTGTACAGAGGCAAAACTTGCTAGTCTAGACAGGAATATGTGCACACAAAGAAAGCAAGGGGTTAATCTTGCAGTTTCCACCTCCACACTCATAACAGACACTGGCTGAGATATTTTAAGGTCATTTTGGAATAGATATTATAAACTCTTCCTTGGCAACTTGGGTTCAGTGGGAGTGACTCTCTATTGTTAAGACTTTGAAACTATACCTGAAAAGCTGTATAACCAGTTATTAATGTCTGCCACAGGATCAGCATGCAGCAACTCCATATGTGCCAGCTATCTTATTCCTATCTGCTACTCTGAGAACTTTTAGATGCAAGATCAAACTAGTTAGCAAGCTGCAATCCAGGATCGAAGAGAATAAGAATAATACTAAAATAATCTCTGTCCTTGCTGGCTATCAACTCTAAATATTTCATATATTCCAAGGATTCCTCTAGCTCTAATTCACAATCTTTCTCTATGTGTCAGAGATAATCAATTTTACCATTTTATCAATGTATCTCTTATGCCCAGCACTAAACAATAAGCTTGGTGGCAAATTATAGACAAAAGAAGTGTGAAATAGAGAGTGAATTGTGACTGTTTAGGCTAAAAAAATGCATTTCTTTCTGAACAGAAGTTTTAAGATGCAACATTTGGTGTTCGCATATATTTGTCCTTCGGTATAGTCTATTCTATTTTTAAACCTGGACTGATTAATGGCTTTCTTAAACTCTTTTCAAATTCAATCAGATTCAGTTTTGAAGAGTTTTAGAGATATAGGATGCTAGAATTTTTCTGGAAAATGGAAGGTCAAATATGCTAAAATATTTCTTACAAAAGCCACATTTAAACGTTTCATTATGCATTCATTCTAAGATAATCTTTATAGAAATTTTAAAAGCTTTTAGACTCTACAACAAACTCGGATAAAACAAACAGATGAAATTGTTTTGTGGAAAACTCTTCTCTCATTTTTAAACATTTGATCTGGGACAGTTACATTTGTTCTGCAAATACCACTCCTACGGCCAATAACAGGACTCGTGAATTGCTTCTGTTAGTTAAATACCAGAACAAAATTTTTAAGTTTCAGAAAAGAAAATAAAACAAGATCCCAAAACACTGAAATTAATAGAACTGAACCTTCAGGCGTTATAATGATACCTGGGTTAGAAACCACAATTATGATGCAGTCAGGACTGTACTTGATGATCTGCGGAATAATGAATTTGAAGACATTAACATTCCTCTGTACCAGATTGAGACGACTCTCTCCCTCTTGCTGGCGGACTCCTGCAGTTACCACCACCACCTTAGAATTGGCAGTCACAGAGTAATCTGGAAGGAGAGGGGGGAAAAGGTACT
>NW_011889225.1:1059966-1081098 GCF_000151845.1 Pteropus vampyrus | reverse complement strand
ATAATATTTAGTAAACGATTATGATAATGCAGGGTATTAACATTTCCTACTATTTAATGAAAGGACCACTATGACAGAGCCTTTATTCTGGTGTGGCGTGGCCCCGAGGCTGTACAGAGGCAAAACTTGCTAGTCTAGACAGGAATATGTGCACACAAAGAAAGCAAGGGGTTAATCTTGCAGTTTCCACCTCCACACTCATAACAGACACTGGCTGAGATATTTTAAGGTCATTTTGGAATAGATATTATAAACTCTTCCTTGGCAACTTGGGTTCAGTGGGAGTGACTCTCTATTGTTAAGACTTTGAAACTATACCTGAAAAGCTGTATAACCAGTTATTAATGTCTGCCACAGGATCAGCATGCAGCAACTCCATATGTGCCAGCTATCTTATTCCTATCTGCTACTCTGAGAACTTTTAGATGCAAGATCAAACTAGTTAGCAAGCTGCAATCCAGGATCGAAGAGAATAAGAATAATACTAAAATAATCTCTGTCCTTGCTGGCTATCAACTCTAAATATTTCATATATTCCAAGGATTCCTCTAGCTCTAATTCACAATCTTTCTCTATGTGTCAGAGATAATCAATTTTACCATTTTATCAATGTATCTCTTATGCCCAGCACTAAACAATAAGCTTGGTGGCAAATTATAGACAAAAGAAGTGTGAAATAGAGAGTGAATTGTGACTGTTTAGGCTAAAAAAATGCATTTCTTTCTGAACAGAAGTTTTAAGATGCAACATTTGGTGTTCGCATATATTTGTCCTTCGGTATAGTCTATTCTATTTTTAAACCTGGACTGATTAATGGCTTTCTTAAACTCTTTTCAAATTCAATCAGATTCAGTTTTGAAGAGTTTTAGAGATATAGGATGCTAGAATTTTTCTGGAAAATGGAAGGTCAAATATGCTAAAATATTTCTTACAAAAGCCACATTTAAACGTTTCATTATGCATTCATTCTAAGATAATCTTTATAGAAATTTTAAAAGCTTTTAGACTCTACAACAAACTCGGATAAAACAAACAGATGAAATTGTTTTGTGGAAAACTCTTCTCTCATTTTTAAACATTTGACCTGGGACAGTTACATTTGTTCTGCAAATACCACTCCTACGGCCAATAACAGGACTCGTGAATTGCTTCTGTTAGTTAAATACCAGAACAAAATTTTTAAGTTTCAGAAAAGAAAATAAAACAAGATCCCAAAACACTGAAATTAATAGAACTGAACCTTCAGGCGTTATAATGATACCTGGGTTAGAAACCACAATTATGATGCAGTCAGGACTGTACTTGATGATCTGCGGAATAATGAATTTGAAGACATTAACATTCCTCTGTACCAGATTGAGACGACTCTCTCCCTCTTGCTGGCGGACTCCTGCAGTTACCACCACCACCTTAGAATTGGCAGTCACAGAGTAATCTGGAAGGAGAGGGGGGAAAAGGTACTTTAAATACAATTCTTCATCAAAACATATCTTATATGATATGCTCTAGAAACCTAAACCTACAAAAGCTTCTAGAATTTATATGAGAACTACATTTTCTATATTATATGATTTTGAAGTGCAATACTCTTATGGCTTCTTCCTCTGATGGGGTACATTCCAACCATAAAATTGGTTCAGAGAATGGACCAAGGAGGAAATCAAGAAGTCCCTAAATTATATTTCTGGCTAACAAATTCAACATGCTATTGACTTTAAGGAATACTGGATTGTCAGTAAAATGCAAAGCATAAACTGTGAGTCCAAGTTTAACAGTCAGCCTTCTAATAAAAAAGCGATTTAAAGGTACCTTTAGGTTTGTAATGTTAATTCAGTCTATGAAGGGGAAGAAACCAAAGTGTTTATTCTTGGCTAGAAATTAATTTCTAATACTCAATATTTTAAGGAAGTGTATTAATTTTTAGCAGTGAGTTTCTCTCAAGAATATTTTAATTTTTCCTCAAGGAAGAGTGTCCTTTCCCAACAGATATAGACATTATGATTTGATGTGATGATTAGACTCAATAGCTATGGATGACTCATAATTAACCTGTGTGGCTATGTGATTTTTGACAGTCATTAATACTTTATCAGTATCTTCTCCCATAAAATGGAGGTAATAGGACCTACCTCTCATAGGATTGGTGTGAAGATGAAGATGAGACATACAAAAAATTTTACAGTACCCAGAATACTAACAATTCAATGAATACAGTTATTATTCAATGTTGTATTGTTAGAAATTATTTTGAAGGCCCACATTTCTATATCTTTAGCACAGCCATGCTGTAGATTTATTATTGCATAAATGTGTGAATTCGGAACAGAGACAACTAGAATATGAATTTATTTAGTTTCTTTAAGGCACTTCTATTACTTTGTGCAAACATTTTTTTTCTAGCCTAAAACCTTCCTGTTTTTAGATACACATAAAAAACATAACACAACTTCCCATAATGACACGTACCAAACATGTGGAAGTCACGTGGGGGTGAATTTACAGAGGTAACACATGTGTTTGTCCTCCAGGATTAATTGGAACCAGAAGAAAAGAAGAAACTGCTAACACTAGATGCACCAAGATGAAAGACTAATTTTATATTAGAATGAGGATGTCACTTTATTCTTAGATCACACTGGGCATAAAATGAAACTACCTTTATCTGCCACAATTTTAGGTGTCTGAAGAAATAAGCTCCCATGCTGCAGATCCATCATTTCTCCTTTGAGCTTATCTTCCAAAACATCCACAAGAGCAAGCTCATCTGCCAGAGACTAAACAGAAAAACAGGTGTTAGACCCCTAAGCCACTCTAGGATACCTCAGCTCAGATTATGACCCAGAGACCCTTTAAATAGTTAAGCACCAAGTATCTAAAAACCTCAAGAATTTTACTGTGGAGTTAGGTGTGCTCTTTAAACAATTTCATGATAAAACATCTTGAATAATGAACTATTAATACTATAGGACACTGGCTTTTCAGAATTTCACCTTCTAGTACTCAACTAGGATTCAGCTATAGTACAAACTGCTTTAAGAATATGTAAACTTAAAGATTCCTGATGAAACCAACTTGGTCCAACAGGGGCCACAGGGTGCACAAAGCTTTACATTACTGGGTGATGGTGGTAAAGAAAGAGACTCACCCAGACCCAGAAAAGCCTTGGGCAGTTGTGTCCATCCTGAGATCACCCTTATTTTGGAGGATTTCTAAGGGCAGATCTGGTTTAAACTATCAAGAGTTTGAGTTCGCTTTAGAGTAAGCCCTGGTTGAAGCTTGGAATCTTCAGGTTGGCTCTGACCAAGTTGAATATCTTAGTGGAGAAAAGAAGAGTCTACTAAACAGAGGGGCCCAGGACTAGTAGATTCTCCATACACGATCAATCTGAACTTGCCTGGTTTCAGAGTTCTCTTGTTTTCTATTCCAATCATCATCCTATGCCACCCATCCAAAATAAAATCCTAAGTCAATAAATATACTATTTAACCTTGATCTAGTATCATAACTTCATGTTTTATATGTAACACATTTTATATGTTTATACATTCTCTACATCGCAACATGAATAGTGGGAGAAAAAAATAAAACTCTGGATTCTCCCTTTCAGTTGTTTGTTCTTCAGCAAGTCCTTGATCTTTTCTTGTAAAAATGAGGGTGGAAGGTGTCAATTTAGATGCATCTAAAAAACCTTTCAGCTTTGAAGTGTGGTTATCTTACAGAAACTCATTATTTGCAAAATCTTTGAAAAGTATTATCCCTCCCACTGAACATCACTGGAATCTTTGCCTTTACTGTTTTAGGGCTGTTAGCAAAATAATTAGCTTAATATGATTTATCAATACCGGTGCCCACTTAGAAATGCAAATACCATTTCTAAGGATAGTGTGATCAGCTATACAGGGGAAGGGTATTGATGGGAAAAAAAGGATAGGTAATTAGGGTTCAGGAAGCACCTTGAAGGAAAAGGTGGAGCAGCCTAGGGTGAAACTGGAGGAGTAAGGAAGGTGCTGACCAGGAGAGGGTGAAGCAGCGGAGAAAAGTGAGATGGCCAGTAAGAAAACTTGACCTACTTTAGCTTGCCAGAAAAGCAGGTCCGCTTCCTGCAGGAGCCAAGAAATGAGCTCCATGCTGTCTGTCTCTACAATCCCAGTGCCTGGCTAGCCTCATGAGGTAAGCTGTGAAGGTTTGCTTGTGAGGGTTTCTCTGAGACTCAAGCTTCCGTATGACTGAATGTGTTCTTAGTTCTAAGCAACTAATTTACTTGCAAACTTCTGAAATGACTATTTTATGAGTTGGGGGTTACTCAGTAAATATTTTCTCATTTCTATGTGTGCCAAATACTGGCATTAATTTTCATCTAATTTTACTTAAACACATATTTTTACATTTTTGAAATAGTTTTGCTTCTGCAGCTTCTGACAAGGTTACACAAGACTCTTTTGTGTTTTTTAAGTCCTCGATTAATACAGTAGGTCCTCACATAACATGTTTAATAGGTTCTTTGAACTGCAGCAAAATGATCTATAATAAAACTGATTTTACCATAGGCTAATTGATATAACCAAGAATTAAGTTCCTATGGCATCTCATCCATGTTATAACCAAATGACGTTATTCAGCAACCTGCTGTACAGTATAACTTAATAATAGCCATAACATTCCGTCAAGGTCCTGAGCACTGGGAACATCACTCTTATTTTAGTAACATCACATGCGGTGCTGTTGAAATCAACAGGGCAAAACAATTTGGGGCTTAAATGGAAAAGGATGTCACAGGAACTCAGATCCTGTATTTTGTTTCAGTGGGTGTAGAGAATTGGCTGAGAAGTGCATACGCAGCTGGCAAGGAAGAAAGAGATCCAACGCTTTCAAAAAATAATTGTAGCGCTGAATTTAGCTGCATCTGTACCACAGAATAACCTCCAAGTGTGGAGGCGGCAAATAAAAGATATGTGACTAAGTACCGATGCTGTTGTTTGGCTTAAATAAATCTCCTTCTACAGTCACATATTGTATAGTCTATGAATTTACCATCCATTTATTTCACTTGGGATGTAATATGTATGTGTATATATATATATTAAAATATTCAAAACAGCAAGCCTTAGATTAATTGCAAAAGCAATAACTTATTAAGGAACTAGGTCACTTAGAAGCCAAGACTATCACTATTGAAATCTTGTTTAACATACTACAAAAATGTCTTTTAATCTAAAGTCCTGTGTGGACATGGCCATAATCTGCCTCTTGGTCCTCTTAGCCAATACATTACTGCCACAATGTCTTAATATTTGATGATTGCATTTTTATATTCAAGTGTTTAGTCTGCATAAAATTTTGTGTGAGGAAAAGGTATAACATTTTCCACATAACTGGCTAAATGGACAAGCACTATTTTTTCAATAATGTTTTTCTTCTCTGGAATACCACTTCTATCTTATTAAACACTGTTTGGGCCTGTTTCTTGGCTTTTAGTCTGTTCCATTAACCTGTCTATTCTTGAACAAAATCCAAATTTTAATTAAGTCCTACTTTTAAGCCAAGTCCTTCATTAAAAAAAAAACAAAACTATTTTCCAATATGTCTTTAATTACATTGCTCCTTCTAAGAGACTTCTTATGCTGTATTTGTATTATAGAAACGTGGCAACAGTTGACTGAATCGAAAATAGACACTCAAACCAAAAACAGCTGGACACAGAGGCTCAGGGTAGAATAACTTTGCATGGAAGCTCTATATGACCCTAACAACATGATGAGGACTTAATGATTAAATACAGAGCTTGTGATTGGTAGTGGGGCAGAAGTCATATTTGGCAGTATAGGCCATAAAAAAGGAAAAGCTATGATCAAAATTCAACCAAAAGTAAGTACAGTTTATTAATAATAGCAAGAATATTCATTTATTTAATACATACTTATTACTGAATGCGACAGGCATTATTCTACTAATCAGGAATACAGCGATGAACAAATTTGGGAAAGTCCCTGCTCTCATGGAATGTATCAGGAAAGGAACAGGAATTAAGCAAACAATTTAAGATGATTCTGATGATGGAAGTGCTATAAATACCAAAAGGCAGGGTGATATTAAAGTTACTGGGAAAGTTACTGCAAAGGTGTGATATGAATGATAGGAAGTCGTCAACTCCATGATGGTCTAGGGTAGACATTCCAGGTGAAGCACTCAAGTAAAAGGGTTTAAGCAGAAATAAGCTTAAGCAGAAATGAGCTTGGTGTTTTGAAGAAAGAGGGCAAAGAGTAATAGATGAAGTCAGAGATGGTACCACTACATTGCACTGGAAGGTGCTCCTGACACTGAATGGTGCCCACCCTGGAGCCTGCACTATACTGCTCCGCTCTGAGACAGGCAGGGAGAGAGCCTTGACATCTCACAGGATTTTATGTGTGTACTGTGACACTATTGAGAACTTCTAAGTACAGGAGCTACTATTTTTGTAAAAGCTCACTATGGTTATTATGCTGGCAATGAGGGTGAGGGAGTGAGTAAAAGTAAAAGCAGAAAATAACTGAGCCTTAGTAATGGTGGGATGCTGTACTAGGGAGCCTGAGTTGTCTTCATGGGCCTCACTGAGGTGTGGGCCTCCTCAACCTCTCTATCTCTGATGCTCTAGATTTGCTCATTTTAGGGCCAAAGTAATGTGTGTATTCTATAAAGCACACCAGTGATGGATTCAAAAAGCCAGAACTGGCACTCACTGTCTGTGTGATCTTAATTAAGTCACTTAATCTTTGAGTTTGTTTTTTTTTCCACCAGTAATATGTAGATGACAATATCTTTTTAGAACTTTCGGAGAGAAATGAGGCAAAATACAGACACTGACAGAGCAGGCACTTTTATTTTCCTTTCTCTAGTAAACTAGTGGTGTTTACAATCCTTACCAAATATTAATGACAATTTGAAGCACTTTAATCTTTACCCATAAAAATAAAATTTAGATATTTTTAATTAGTAAAAAATGGTCTTTAAATAAGGCAGTCATTCCCTCACAGTATTGAAATTGGAAGATTCCTACTGTGTTAGCAGTAAAGTCAGTTCTTTCAAGCACCAGAATTCGGCCAAGGTATTGTATAACTGCAGATACAGTCTCATTTGAATTATTTACTAAGGAAGATTTTAAATTTACAATTAAAATAATCACAGAGGTATTCATAGAATCATGATAGCTCAGATACAGATTCTTGAAAAATCCTAATTTGGAGATTAGCAGAAGGAATGAAAACTCTTTAGCTAGTATTTCATTATTACTTTTATATTTTATCTGCCTAAATACTAGCATAGAATTAAAAGAAGTTACAGAGTCACTATGGTTAAGAGTTCGGATTCCTGGGTTCAAAATATAGCTCTGCCACTAACAGCTGTGTGACTGTGGGCAGACTACTTAATCTCTTTAAGTCTCAGCCACCTCATCTGAAAACAGGATATGAACAGTTACCATTTCCTGAGGTTATGATGCAAAATGAAGCATTTCAGTTAAAACACTTCATTATGTTACACACTCAATAAAATATTTTACAAAAGAAATGTAAGCTGGAATACTTTTCATTTTTACTGACATGAACACTGAGCACTAAATTGTGGTTATTTAAATTTCCTGTAATTTGGGAAGCAGCTATCCTAAATCATAGGCCCCTAATCAATTAAAACTAGCTAGGAAAAAATTCTAAAGAACAAAATTTTCATTGTTGCGCATTACGTATTTTAGTTGACTTCTCAGTGAAGATTCAGAATTAGTTTCTTCAGAATTTAAAGTTTTCAAACAGAAATATGCTTGGCTAGAAGTTATTCAAGCAGCCTTCACACAAATACAAAGAGACAGTATGCTCTACTGAAGACAAGGCGGCATTTTTTTTAGAGTGGGAGGGGTTCCTACATTTAAGGCAGCCTTCAGAAAGAGCAAGAATCAATTCAGTGAGGTAAATAAGAAAAGAGCTCTTTCCTCAAAAGTCCTTGGAGACTAAAGAAAGCTAACTATGGTTTGAATCACAAGGGATACATAGGCAAGCCAAAAGTCTATGAAGGTATATAAGAAAAATATAGTCTGGAAGAATGGAAGGTGATAATAGTAATGTACCAGTGTTCAATCTCTTGATGTTGATAATTGCATTGATTATGAGAGAATATGTCCTTTTTTTTAAGAAATGTACTGATGAACTTAGAAGGAAAGAGTGCGATGTCTGCAATTATTCTCAAATGGTTTAGAAAAAAAATTTATTACATAGAAATAATTAACTAATATACACACACACACACACACACACACACACACACACACACACACACAAAGAGAATATAATAAAATGTTAAGACCTGGTAAATGTGGGTAAAGTGAATATGAAAGTTTAACTTTTTACTCTTGCAAATTTTCTGTAAATTTGTAATTATTTCAAAATAAAATTATTAGGGAAAGGTTTGAGGGACATAATGGGAATATTTCCCTGACCAGATTATTTATTAACTGTAGAGGGTAATGGGATCTTTGCGATGGAGAAATCTTGCAGTTAGCACTTCAACCAGAGGATCTCAGGCACCAGCCGTAATGAGACTTGCTGAACATCATGTGACTCCTGATGTGATGCACTGGGAAGGATATTACCTCACCTAGTCATAACTCCACCCAAAAATTTAACCTGCACCTAATTACAAGGAAACATCAGACCAACATAAATCGAGAGACATTCTACAAAACTGACATGGACTTTAAAAAACTGTTGGTAAGAAAGACAAAGAAAGGCTGAGTAACAGTTTCAGACATGACAAGCATATAAAATACATGATTGTGGATCGGGGTGAAACAGCTATAAAAAGAATGATTTTGATAAATGCAGAATTTTAAATCTGGGCACTGTATATTATATAATAGTATTATACAAATGGTAAGTTCCCTGAGTGTCCTAACTCCATTGTGTCAGATAAGGAGAAGATCATT
Organism: Pteropus vampyrus; assembly: GCF_000151845.1. Lineage (NCBI taxonomy): Eukaryota > Metazoa > Chordata > Mammalia > Chiroptera > Pteropodidae > Pteropus > Pteropus vampyrus. Next base: position 1,072,148 of record NW_011889225.1, on the reverse strand, counting down.
CTCTCAGGAGATACATCCTCAAGTATTTAAGGATGTAACAGCCTGTCTATAACTTCAAAGTATTCAGGAAAACGAAATATTTTAAAGATACAATAAAATTCTGAAAAGTTCAAAGAGACTATACACATGCCGAAATAGTCTATCATGTATGGTGTTCTTGAAACATACCTTTCCCAGAATGCTGATGGCACACGCCATACCGACTTGTCCAACACCCACTACAGTGATCTTATTGTTTGGGACCGCTGCCTCTTCTGCAACTGGTGCAATCAGTTTTTCCTTAAGAGTTGCCATTGTGCACTGCAAGAAAAGAATCAAAATATTATCCATACATCCACAACATGGACCTGAATGGGAACAATCCCCAAAATGTTGCAATTTTGAATGAAAATCCAGTTTCAAATGAGCCAAATGATATTCTAGAACACAGAATATACTTTAAAGAACCATGTGACCCCTTTAATGGAGAATTTAATCAAAACAAAATCTCCATGAAGCCCATTAGAATTTGGGTTCTTCTCTTCAGCCTATGATTCTGTATTAGTATTTAACAAGTTGTAACAATTCTGTCTTGTGGCTATTCATTAAATACATGATTTGGGGGAAAATAGCTTTAGAAAAACAGAAGACATTACGTTTAACTGATTTGCTTTTATCCCCACTATAAAGAATTTATATGCAACTACATAACTAACTTAGGGATCATCTAAGCTTGGTCTAAAAAAAATAATGGCCACTTATGAATATAATTTCCACTACTAAAGGTTCTAATTACTCTTGGAAGATAGGAACTGACTGGTTCTTCTACTTTCTTCTACTTAAGTCTTACTTAACATGTGTCACAGTGTATTGGACATACAACGTGTGCTTAAATAAATATAGTGGCAATAATATAGTGATAATGTTTGTGCAAAATATGCAAACAATTAATTACCCTGAATTCCTTTTAGTGCATCTTGGAGCTTATTGAAAGGTGGGTAGATACTTAATACATTTTCATTTCAAGGGGCAACAGTAGAAAAATATCAGCCTGTGAATTGGTTTATTTACAGCTATTAAAGAAAATAAGCCAAAATAAATTCAAAAGTAAAACAAATAAAACTGAGACCTTTTGGAAAACATTCTGTCCAGTAACACCAAATTTATTTGTGGCATCAGCTAAAACAAATAGCAAAATTTATTTTATCACCTTGCCTTCTTAAACATAGGGTAAAGTTCATAACCCCTGTCTTCAGAATTAAGCATCCTTTATAATTGTATCCCATTATAATGTCTATTGTTTATGTTTGCCTTTTATTTAATGTTAGACTGTCACCTTAGTGGCCATTTGTTTCAAACTGTACTCCTGCTTCCAGGTCTTATTTTTTGTTTCTCATCTGCAATAAACTAAGTAACAAAACCTAGTTTAGTTAACTAACTGTATATGTTAAGAGTTAGTAAATCCAAGTTGGAATAAATTACTTAAATTTGGAGACAACTGTGTAACAACTATTTTGTTCTAAAGCTATTTTTCCCCAAAGTCATTTTCTCTAATCTTTAGGGACTAAATTGAGAGATTATTTTGCCTTTAGAGAGCACATTTGCAGTTTCTTGTGGATGTTACAGAAATATAGAACAGCATGCAACTGTCTCCACAAACAGACGACCTTACTACAAAATTCATACATGTCCTGCATTTTGAGCAGAATCAGAAGAATGCTGCATCTCTTCTTGTTGAACAGAGATACAAGTGCACTGTTTTTCTCCATTAAGTTTATTTTCGTTAGTTGGTTTAAGATCCTTTAGGTATATATGGAACCCAGTAAACAGGGGAAAACAAAATTCCAGAAATGGTTGCTATATATAGATTAGTTGTTCAGAGAGACCTTTTAAATTAATTTTGGAAATTTCAGAAACTACAATTTAGAAACTTGAGCCAGTACAGATCTTCTTTCATATCTTTCTAGAGAAAAGTGTTTTTCTTTAATCCTTCTTTAATAAGAGTTATGAGAAATTAGAAGACAATATTTTGTATTGTATGTAAGACTGCCAAGATCAGAGTGGTGCCTGTAAGGGAAAAGCATGATAAACTGGGTAAAAACAACCTCTGGTTCTAGGTCTTTTATATTCTCATCCCCCTACACCCTTGTGGCTATAAATCATTAGAAATAAACCTTAAGCTCAGGAACAAAGATCCCCTTTACGAAATATCTCTCGATTCTACTTCTTAAAAAGCCATCTTTTGCCATCTAATTCCTCCACTGAAGCGCCAGCTCTCCCCTCCCCCCACCTCATACCAGGACCTAATTGCAGCGCGCCCTGGCGCCACAGGCCACCTCTTCCTCTCGGCGGCCGCAGCAGAAAGCGGCAGGTCACAGAGTAGGCGGCAACCACAGATCTCCTCGGAGAAAGTCTCTGGAGAAAAAGTCTAGGCCTCCCTTATTCTCAACACCTAAAGCTGGCAAAGTAAACAAGGCATCCGAAGCATCAAGAAAAAAGGCCAGAAATGAACCCGCCTATAGTTCTGGTAAGGGCTGAGCCTACAGCAGCCAGGTAAAGACTGGAGCGCAGGGTCAAACCCGCAGATCATCCTTTACCCTCACCCTCGCATAAGCAGGGCATTTCTTCATCCCACGGTAGTAGATTCCAATACTCAGGTTCCAGATCAGGCTGCCTTCGCTTGTCACCTGGTTCCTTCTCCCTCCCCCAGCTCCTCAGGCACATATTCGTGCTCCAGCCAGCAGGCACTGGGGGTGATGCGGTCGCCATGGACATGGATCAAGGACACGAGAGCCCAGGTTTTAGCTGCAAAAGCAACAAGTCTCTCCCCTGCAGAGCACTGGCTGCAGGAGAGCCCTGCTGAGCGGCGGACAAAGCCGGGAGCTCAGTTGCAGCCGCTTCGCTCCGCCTCTCTTCGCCTCGCTCCCTTTCCGAGGGCACGACCTGCTGCCCCAAAACCAGGAGCTGAATCAAGGCTAGAGTCCGGATGCTCAGGGATCAAGGTCCCAGAAGACAGAGCTCTTTCTCAGTCCTTCCCCCAGTCTTGCTACACAGGGACTCCCCTGCACGTCCCACCCAGTTCGCCTGCGAGCCGGGATTCAGGATATTGATGTGAAACTTACCAGGAGGCCGAGGACTCTCCAGACTGCAGAAAGAGTCGCGCGAAGAAGACAATGTCAGCTGCCTGCGTCTCTTCAGGCGCAGGATCTGCAAGGAGGGAGAAGGACGCCGGGCCCGCCCCCTCCGCAGCCTCTTAGCTTTCTCTATTGTGATTGGAAACCCGAGAACCGCCTACACCTCCGCTCGCCTCGCTCAATCCCCTTCAAGGACAAGGGCTCAAGTGTGCACATTTCCCTCCTCCTCCCCAAACGAGCAGGTCACCTTCTGGTGGCTAAGGCGGCCTCCGCTTTCAGCCCGTCTCACGGTCGGCAGGCTCTCAAACACAGAGGCCGCGTTATTTCTAAAACCTAACCATCTTCGCCCCTTCTAGACTTTCAGGCTCTTGTTCAGTAGATTTAATCCGAATAGAAAAAAAAAAAATTAATTTTGCTTTTCAGGTCAACTTTAGTGGACCACTGTTTCTAGCTAAGGTGTTGGTGGTGTGTTCCCCTGGGATAATACTGTTTCTTCGGAATGTTTTTAAAAATAAAACAATTTTCAATTTTTATCATCTCAGTTATAAAGTTCATTTGATGCAACAATGACGGGTGGATTCCCCCACCACCACCACCACCATCACCTAATTCAGCAGATAGGCATTAATTGCCTACTGGTTGTCCAACAAAACCAGTGAAGCCTAGTGCTTGCCTTCTGAACTTCTTTACAAGTCTGTGTGGTCTCGAGGGCAGAAAATATGGACCCACTAGTAAGAAGTAGTTTCTCGGTTAGTTTCAACTCAGTGCCTGGTACGTCAATGCAGTACTGGTGAATGGATGAATGAATTATGAAAGATGAAGCAGAAATTCAACTTCATGTGTGTGTGTGTGTGTGTGTGTCTGTGTGTGTGTGAGTTTTAATTAAAATGCTGTCAGGTAGGTATAGCAATCTCACGAACTCCCTGTATGTAAAAGAGAGTTTTTGTTAGTAGCGTGTTTGTTTGTTTGTAAGTGGCCATTAATCCTATAATCGATGCTTTAATTTCATTTCAGTGCCAAATACTGAAGGTACAAAGATGAATATAACACTATGCCCCTTGAGATGCTACCAATTTAGAGGAGATAAGTAGGCAAACTCTTTCAATTATATTACAATGTGATAAATGATAATAGAATTTTGACTAAATCTCTAAGAAAGGGATGTGTTTAGAGGAATTGATAAACCTTAAACTTTCTAGGATTATAGAGTCCAGTTAGTGAGAACTTTGAACATCCCTAAAGATACAGTTCAGTTACAAATTGAAACAGGATGATCAGGGAAAGGTAGGGTTTGGCGGATAATCTTGAATGCATGATTACATTCACCTTAAATCCACCTTTGGAGCAGAACTAGCAAGTCACTCCAGCAAGAAATCTAGAAGCCACCCAAAATCTTCTTCTCACTTACTTTCCAAAACAGTTAATCTCCATCTTCTATAGACTTCTAAATATTTCTCCAATTTTCCCCTTCTTGCATTTCTTATTGTGTGTCTTTGTGTAAAGGGGGAAGAGGTGGAACAGGAAAAAGTAAGGTAGCTATTTTTTCTACCCTCATTCCCCACCCCCCACCACCAATGAGTTACTAATCTGATTGATCAAAGTGAATTTTCCAACTACAACTCTGAATGCCAGGAAAGCTCACACTACTTGCCTCAAAAAATTTTGAGAATTGTATACCCAGGAAAGTTTTTTTTAAGTGTGAAGTGTGAAAGACAATTTTTTATATACAACGGTTCAGACCATATACTCCCCAGTGAGGTTCATGACACACTACCCCAAAATTTGGTCCCTTGCCATATTGAATACGTTAAGCAGAAGGAATTTGAGAAAACAACAGAAGCAGAAAGGTCACTCTGACTTCCTTATATCTCATCCTTCTTCACCGAGAGCAGGGGATGAATCTCCCATGTGAAAGGCACCCTCCCTGTACCAGGAGGAAGGTAGGCATTATCATCAGGACCGAAAAATCTGTATAAATGAATTTTGTTAAAGTAATCTTTATCTTCCTAGTTCTTCACCATTTACTACCCCTAGCTCAAACTCCTCTTTTCAAAGTCTTCACATATTTATTGTTTCTTCGTCTAAAAAGTACAGAAACTTTTTGCTCTGTAGCTTTTAGCCTGATCCATTGACCTCGAGGTGTTGTGACCAGAATAACCAGACCCAACTTGAGTGCTCTTAACCAGGAGACAGTTTATTAGCCGGCGGCTGTCCTTGCAAAGGAGCAGCCCTGAATTGCCAAGATACAAGGTTTTTAAGCCCCAAATCCCATTCCTCATTCTGTCTTAAACACAAAGGTCCATATTTCTTCTATTCACTACCTGTCAACCCACTGGTCAGGTGTGCAAGCGGGGAGTACAGAAGCAGAAAGCTTGTTGTTAGAATGTTATGTTCCTATGGGTGATTGCCTATGTTCTCATGTGCAATAGCCAGTGTTCCCATGGGCGATGGCCAAACAGTCATTTTCAGCTTATATACAATTGATTATTTTTCATGCCACGCAAGCAAGCAGGGTTACACAGGCTAAAATTGGCAGTTAGCGTATGAGCTCATTGTTACAAGTTTCATGATTAACAGAATGTGGTTAGGGGTTCCAGAAACTAGGCCTAAGGTATAGACTTCCTTTGTCCAGTTTCAGGTTTTAGTTATTCTTTAACCCTTTCACATTTCAGCAGGCTATTACAGGGGAAAGGTGGAGCGAGGTGAGGCTGGAAATTAAAACTCTCGAAAGATAAGGTTTGATGGGTTTCTGAGTTGATAAACATGCTAGGAGAGTGGCACATCCCAATCTCAAGCGGATGGAAGCTCCCCTGTCCTTGGGACCCTTCCAGACCTTGCCCTATGGACCTTTACATCTGGCTATTCATCTGTATCCTTTACAGTATCCTTTATAACAAACTAGTAAACATGTAAGTGTTTTTACGAGTTCTGTAAACTGTCCTAGTAAACTAATACAACTTGCGGGAACCTCTGATTTATAGCCAGCTGGTCAGAAGCACAGGTAACAACCTGGATTTTTGACTAGTGTGTCTGAAGTGGAGGCATGCCTTGATAATTTAGTAACCAATGGCTTTTGGTTTATAATGGCAGTCATTAATCATGGAATGTTAGAAGTGGAAGGAATTAAAGTGACAATCTAATTCAACCCTTTTTCTCTTTCTTTACACATACAGTAAATTAATTAATCTGCAATGTTTTTATGTATTCTTGTTTCAAGTAATAACATAAATAAAAAACCCACAATATTCCTTAAACTGTGAGATACAACACTATATCCAGGTAGATTGTATGAGAATTGAATTAAATTTATAGGACACCCAGTCACCGTCTACTGAGAATTGGAGAATTTTTTTGGTGGTGTTGGAAAATATATCAGAGGCAATGAATGCTAAACCAGTTTATTAAGAGATAAAGCTAAATAATTTGCACTATTTTGGTTATAAAACTGAATGCAAATGTCAGAAATAACCAAAAGAGATTTATTTTTTTCAAAAATATTTATAAGACATGTGAGACAGACATGGACGAGATGCCTGCTTTTGGAGAGTGTGTATTCTAGTAGAGAATAAACAAATTAATAAAAAATGATAGGATAAAGAATGTAAATGTAATAACATATAATTGCTCTCTATCAGCTTTTCCTGCCTGTGGGCCTTTGTGAACAATATTTATGTGCCATAATAAAGCCTACTACAGAGGGTAGAGTGCTTTGCTTCTATAATAAATGACTTCAAGTTGAAGGGTTTGGTTTTATTTTTTGAAACGTGCCTTTTATAAAAAGTGTGTCTTGTTATCAGATTGTCAACTGTTTTCAAACCATATTCACAGAATTTTAGAATGGAATAGGAGTTTTGGTGTAATCTAATCCAAATGAATACCTACAGTTTGAGTAATTAGCCTCAAGTTACTCTGCAAGTTAAGAATAGAACTAGAAATAGTTTTGATCTCGCTGCTATGTATGTGCTTGGTGCGGGAAGCCTCTTTTAGTGCTTTTTTTTTCTTACATGGTTATAAAGCCAGATTAGCTAATCTTATTAGAACTATAAATTTCTTGAGTGTGCTTTATTCACTTTTATATCTCCAAGTAACATAGTTTAAAAAAATAATAAATGGAGCCACTTTTAAATAGAATCGGAGCTGCCATCCCAGAGGAACTGGCGCACAAGACTTACTCCCCAAACCTTTGGAATGTTAAAACAAGACACAGTAACCTTTGGTCACGGCCTGCAGCAGCACTGTATCCCAAATAAGTGTTTGTAAAGAAGAAAAAAGCAGGTATTATGACTACTGGACTGAAAATCAAAGATATTCTTTAGAATTAACATCACTATGTCAGCTCATCGGCACCTATAGAAATTCTTTCTTTCCACTGATGTAATTGTTCCCCTTCCTTTTTCATAAATACCTTTTGCCTTTGCCTCCTAACAGAACACTATTTGGATTTTTGTCTGAATCAGTGCTTCCCAAGTAGCTATGTTTTTGGATCTCAAATAAATGCTTGTTGCCTCTCAATTTGGCCTTTTATTTTTAGGGCAATATCTTTAAAAATACTATATATCTTCTAGAAAGATATTTAATAAACTTGTGGCACAATATGAGCAAATAAACTCTCTGAATTAGAACTTGGGAGGCATCTGTCACTGCTTCACAGACTCCTTTACACCATTTTCTATGGATTGTTTTTATTTCACGATCTTAGATATTTTTCAGATAGTTGAGGTATCTTGAAGCCAAATTTTAGGTGGGCAAGTTGAAACTATAATAGCAATATCTGCTTATAAATAAAGAATTGATGTTGGTGGGTGTCACAAATTAAAAAAAAAAAAAAAAAAGAAAAGAAAAAAGGGCCAAGGAAAGAAACCAATATTCGTGGGGAAAGAAGAGAATTGAAAGTTGAATGTCTTCCAAAGCAAGACAATTAGATTTTAATTGTCTAGCCATTCAGTGGATAGTTGTAAAATGGAGTGCCTTTTCTGTGGACATAATAGGGAGGTAATGATATTCTGAGTTAGATGAGTAGTTTTGAGTTGACCGTAGTGGAGTCTAGTTGGATGTGGACTAGTTTGTTCTCAGCAGTATCGGACCCCTTTTGTGCCTGAAAAATAGATGGGCTCAAACCAAAGAGTATGCATGGATTTTTATTTCTCTCGTCACTGGAGGCTGTTTTTCGGGGTGTGCGAAAGACAACAATGTATTCCTCTTTGACTAAACAAGTCTCTCTTATGAAAAAATGCCCTCTTCCTTTCTCTTACCAGAGGTATAATAAGGCTCAGGTGAGCCTTGGTAAGGGTTCAGTCCTTTAGGGTGACATTGAGAAGAAAATATTCACACAGAGTGAATTATACACCAGATTAGAGTTCACAATTTTTGCCTGAAGATTAATTTTCTGTCAAGCCAGCTCCTGCTGAGCCAGTCAGAAAACAGAACTTTCCTACAGCTTTCAAGCTTTCTGCGGGGAGCCAGGGTGTCCTTAAGGTTGCCTGAGCTGTTTCTGGGAACAGAGGTGACCATCCCACATGTCCTCAGGTCATGGCAAAAGTCTTCATTGTGTGAAGTCCTCCGATAACTGGCAACAACTCTCATTCCTAGAACCTTGACCTCATACTCTTTCTGGTGCCAAGGGCTTTTGTTCTATAGTTATAAATACTTCTTTTCTTCTTTTAGAGACCCTGAAGAAGATAAGAAAGAATCTAATGTAATGGAAATGCTTACAGTAAAATTAACAGCCCTTTGCTCTTTCCTTCTCACGCTCAGTCCGGATCCTCAGAGCAACCTCTTCTTGTTCCTGACTTCTTGAACAGTAGCCCTGATGTTCAGCTGCTTTTTCCCATCTTTCCTTGGACTCTTAAAATATGGATGAGTCCGTAGTCCTTTAAAGCGCACCAATTTATGAGGTAAGAAATGTTATCACTGAGATTTTTAACTGGAAAACCCTGGGGTTCACTTGTCTAAAGTCTTCTTAGAGTTCTGTAAAGCAATACACATCTAGGAATTTGTTTTACTTTAAGAAGAGCTTTCATTTATTGTAAAACATAAAGTTCTAGGTGCCAGACGTGTAATATGTCATGTGATACATGCAATTATATGAATTAATTGCATCTACTATTTATTAACTCACCTAATCAACTCACCTAATCATCATTTCAAGCTTATGACATTCTTATTTTCCTCATTATACAGATGAGGAAACTGAGGCACAGAGGGTTAATACTCTGTCCAAGATCACATAGCTAATAAGCAAATTTTTAAAATCTGAGAATCATTCATAAAAGACAGATTTATACATATTTTTTCTTTTTAAAAATATCACTTTAAATATTTCGGGAAGTCAGGAAGGCTATAAATATTCGATCATTCAGAAATGTCATGATTTATTTAACTACTCTTATATTTTGAGACATTAGACTTTTTACTATGATAAATAACATTGCATAAATATTCTTGTACAGAGTCATCATCTGTATTTTTTATTCTTCCAAAGGATCTCTGAAAGTGAAATTACCGGGCCAAAACATATGAGAAAATTGTTTTCCGGAGAGTGTACCCTTTTATGCTCCCCAGCCATGTCTGTCTTAAGATTTTATTTTTGACAATTTGTCAGATGAAAATGACATTTTGTTCTAAATTTACATAACTTTGATTATTGGTAAAGATGTATACCTTTTGAATATTAATAGAACAGTTGCTTTTTTTTTTTTAACTTTCCAGTATGAGCTCATTTCCTAGAGTCATATTGTTTTTTTCTACTTAGCAACTGTCATCACCTTACTTATGAAATCAGACAAGAGCTTTCTGTTCTTCTCTCTCCTCTTCCTGTCTTTTAGATACATTGTAGCTGCTCAAGAAAAGAAACTGTCTGAACCTGGAAACAACAAAAAGAAATAAGAATTGAAAGAAGGCAAGCATAAGAGAAGCCAGGTGATGGCTTTTGAACCTCTTCTCTGTACGGTAAAGAAAATCACTGACCACAGACAGGGTAAGAAAATCACTGACCACAGAAAGGGTCTTTACTAGCCATTTTAAAATCATACTGTCATTATTTATTTTAACACCAAAATATTAAAAGTATAAGTGATTTTTAAAATCTCTTTATTCTGAAATGATTTGACTTACAGGAAGTTGCAAAAATTGTTTGGAAAGCTCTCATGAACCCATCACTCAGTTTCTTTCAATAATAACACCTTACTTAACCATTGTACATTATTAAAGCCAAAAAAATGATATTGGCACACTACTATAAATTAAACCATGGACCTCATTTAGATTTCACCAGTTTTATATGCATCTGAGTGTTTTAAAAAATATGTTTCTTTATATTGAACAATTTGTGCAATATGCACAGATAATTTTTCTAACTAGAAAATAAACACAAATATTTAAAAATACGTCAAGCACTACCTAGGTTTTTAGGTAGTGTCAACGGGCTCAAGGAAATTCTCCCACTTTTATGGTAGAAAATGTTGCAGAGAACATATGCCTCAGGCATTTGGGCTATGGACTGTTTATTGTATTTAAATTAGTTATTATCTAACTTAGAGTCTTGTTCACTACTTAACGCAGGTTAAAATGCAACTTTCTGCAGTGCTCTTGTGCACCACAAAGGAATTTGTTTCTACCACTCATCTATAACCAGTGATTGAAATCAGCGAGCTTCATGGGTTTCTAAAAGTGATTTCCCTGCAGCTGTGTTTACCCTTTGCTCTAAAGCTCATTGGTACTTCTCGAGCAAAAATATAATAAGGAATACTTTTCTGATCTGCATTTAAATATGGAGTCTCATTTTATTTTTCTGATCTTAGCCTATAGGAAAAAAAGAAAAAAAAATCAACAACAGAGAAAACAAAACTAAAAAAGAACGTTACAGAAAAACAGGTGCACCAAAAAGCTGCCTAAAATATAGATTCTTGATGTTTCTTATTAAATGAAAAAATGTGTGCTATTTTGGCATAGGACATAAGAGAACTAATATTTATTGAGACCTGCTAGATGCCATACTGGGCACTTTAAGTGGCCTAATATAGTTTTGGCAGTATAGTCAATAGTGTACTGATGCCATTGACCTTTAGACAATTGTCTAATAGCATTTAATGAAGAAGAGTGACAATCTAATGAAGTAACAGAATCTCAGTAAAGCCAGAGGCAGAAGAAAACATCAGCCAATTTATGGTTAATTAAGTGATACCATACTGTCAGGTTATCTTATTTTAATTATTTTAATTTTATTCTATAAATAGCCCATGATTTTAGAAAAAAATGAAAAAATATAAAAAACGTACAAAGTAGAAAGCAAAAGTCCTCACTTTCCCCATCTCCCAGTTCTTAGAGGTGATCATTGTTAACAATACAACGTGCATGCTTTCTAGCTCCACATCCTAAGTAAAAGACATAGCTGAAATTTTGTTAGTGTACAATGACTCTAATAAAGCCTATTCATTTTCAGAAGTAAATTATTTATTCATAATATTGTTTTAATTTTAGCCATTATATTTTCTAGTTTTAAATATTAAAAATCTTAGATCACCATTTAGGAATAATTTTCTATGATCATTTTTTTTTCTCTTACTAGTTTGGAACTTAATAACAATTATTAAATTCAGTTAGTGAACTTGGTGCTTTACCTACATTAACATATATTAACATGTTTAATCCTTGTAAGAACCCTTTAATCTAGGTGCTACAGATTCTCCCTATTTAAAAGTTGGGAGTTTGAGGCACAGAGAAGTCAAATTCATTGCTAAGACCATGAAGCTACTCAGTGGTGATTCTAAGAATTAAACTAAGAAGGACTTGAAGTCATCTATGTCAATCTGCTTAATAAATATAGTATGACATGTCAACTTTTTTGATCCTTCTATGCTTCAGTTTGTATAGTTTTGTAGTTATGTCTTCTAGTTTACGGAAAATTTTTTTCTGTAGTTTCTAATTTTATTTTAAGTCCTTATGATATATTTTAAATTTTAGAAATGATATTTTCATCTTCAGAAATTCCATTAGGTTATGTTTATAGTTTCAATAGCTCTCTAGTTTATATTCATATTTTCCTTTACATCTTTGAATGTGTGTGTGTGT